>NW_019154093.1:18960039-18967635 GCF_002288905.1 Enhydra lutris kenyoni
ACATCTGTATCTTTGGGGTAAATACCCAGTAGTGCAATTACAGGGTATTTACCCCAAAGATACAGATGTAGTGAAAAGAAGGGCCATCTGTACCCCAGTGTTTATAGCAGCAATGGCCACGGTTGCCAAACTGTGGAAAGAACCAAGATGCCCTTCAACAGATGAATGGATAAGGAAGATGTGGTCCATATACACTATGGAATATCATGCCTCCATCAGAAAGGATGAATACCCAACTTTTGTAGCAACATGGACAGGACTGGCAGAGATTATGCTGAGCGAAATAAGTCAAGCAGAGAGAGTCAATTATCATATGGTTTCACTTATTTATGGAGCATAACAAACAACACGGAGGACATGGGGAGATGGAGAGGAGAAGGGAGTTGAGGGAAATTGTAGGGGGAGATGAACCATGAGAAACTATGGACTCTGTAAAACAACCTGAGGGTTTTGAAGGGGCGGGGTTGGGAGGTTGGGAGAGCCAGGTGGTGGGTAATATGGAGGGCACGCATTGCATGGAGCACTAGGTGTGGTGCAAAAACAATGAATTCTGTTACGCTGAAAAGAAATTTTTTCAAAAGTCAAAAAAATAAAAAAGAAGCTATGGTAGAAAAGATATAGGCTTTGGAGTTCTAATCCTTGCTCTGCTACTTCCTTGGTTATGCATTATGGGGAAGTTATTAGACTTTTTGAAGCTTCATTTTTCTTACCTATAGAAAAGGGAAGGTTGTACCTATTTCAGAATTGTAAGAATTAATGCAAGTATGTAATACACCTAGCATAGGACCTGGCGTATATAATCTTTGATACACATAGTTTCTTCCTTGGAGATGTTGGAGTGTGTTTCCTTCATTATTAGTGAAGTTTTCCTGCAGCATTATGATCTACCATTTTTAGGATATATCGCAAAGTAAATGCTATTCTTACTATAACTGATCATCCTCTAGTACCAAGAACAGAGCCATTTGAAGCCTTCATTTCCCTCTATCAGGGAAGAATGAAGCTAAGGAAAATTAAATAGTTTATAGATCTAACAGCATATTGGACAAATATTCTGGGACCTCAAAGCCTTTCTGAGAATTACAAGGTTAAATGGTAATCAAATTATTTTTGGTGCATGAATATAACTGTCCATAGTGACAGTCATTGCTTTGTGGTTCTGACCACTTCCATCTATAGAATCATCATTTTGGAACTTATTATTTCCAAAACACTGAGGTTAAGCATTGTTAGATTTGTTGAGAGAATCCACTGAAAAAGTTAGAATGCCATACTGATACAAAAATGAATGTTAGGGGCACCTGGGTGGCTCAGTGGGTTAAAGCCTCTGCCTTCGGCTCAGGTCATGATCCCAGTGTCCTGGAATCGAGCCCCGCATCGGGTTTTCTGCTCAGTGGGGAGCCTGCTTCCTCCTCTCTCTGCCTGCCTCTCTGCCTACTTGTGATTTCTGTCTGTCAAATAAATAAATAAATTCTTTTAAAAAAAAGAATGTTACTTATTTTTTTCCTTTGTTCTCAATCACAGTTTGAACCTTCTTAAGAACCTTTATTAAATCATTAGTCTTATTTAGGAAGCTGTAAATTATATGAAATGATATGCTTCCATTTGTTATGTGTGTATGTGCATACAAATATTAAAGTATAACACAAGAAGAAAAAAAAGAATCATTTTGTTTCATTTCACAAACCATTCAGAAATGAATTTGATATACCAGAGAACAGTACTCAAAGTATATTTAACTGTATCCATAAAAATAGAATCCAGGAGAATAGCCCGGCATGGAATTTTGTTGGTTATTCACAAGACGACCATCTTTCTCCTTGCTCAGCCTGCTGCCTGCATTTGAGAGTTCTACAGTTATCGGAATCTGCATTGGATTATATTTTTAAGTAAGTCAAGCTAGTGAAATATTTTTTAAAAAATGCATAATTCATTTTACCCACAAATTTAAGCCTTTATTTCTATTGTAGTAGCCAATCTGATTTCCTGGTCATATAAAACCTTAAAAGGGTATTCCAAGAGCACAGGACCACAGAGTTTATCCCTTTCCCTCACTGATTATCAGTTCTTTATACAGGAGTTCAGGTTTCCTCTCAAGTCAGTATGTTTGTGGTGACATTTATAAATGAGTCCAAGTTTTAAATGTTTTACTGAGTTCTCAGCAATATTTGTAAAAAGTTGTGTCAGGAAACCAGCTTCAGGCATGAGAAAGAGTTTTAGATGATAGGCAGTATTTGACTAGAAATTAAGAAGCCAGAATTTGAATTCTACCTCCACTATTTACCAGCTGACTTACTTGATGTTTTTAGCCTCTTCACTTATAAAATGAGAATAAGAGATTTAGTTGGCAAGATTGTTGTATGACTAAAATGAAGTAATAGGAAACTAGGTGAATAGAAGAGCAAAGGGGTTTGGAGGCTGGAAGGGTGGATTTTAGGGCTTATTTCCTCTGTTAACGCTTGTTTCCCCTTAATTAAATCACTTCTCCTTTCTGAATTTCTTTTCTAGTCCCTTGAACATGAACAAAAATTAAAAAGATGTCACATAATCTCTTACTTCCCTTTGGGCTAGCAAATCCATGATGATCATTTCCCTCTCCATTCTTAGATGAAGAAAGGAGCTAACAGCACTACAGATCCTTCTCTCCAAGAGGTTCTTGATGCCTCCATGTTGGGCCTTCAACCAAGCAATTCTAGTTATCTTGTTTTAACATCTTCCAAGTTACCTCTTCATTCTTAATATTTTTTTTCTTATTTAAGTTATGAGCCATGGTTTTCATACTGTAAACATTTTTTTTTCCCAATGGAACACCAATTAAACTGAAGTGATCTTTTCAAAATATCTGATGTATTTGTATTTTGTGTCCAAGAAACCTAGGTCTCAGCTCTAGGAGAAGTGTTAGCCATCATTCTATGTAACTTCCTCACTACATATCAATGATCCATTGTTCAGTTTTCATGACAAATGGCATTTGACTTTTGTTTGAATGCTTCTAGTGATGAGGCACTCACTAGTAGAGCACTGCATCTTTTGGACCATTCCTTATTACTTCTTTCAGATTTCTCCATAGAGCTTGAAATTTGGTGATATGACTTATAACAAGCGAACATTACTATAACTACCTCATATATTATATACTAACAAATGATCCATTTGTGGAAATGCTTTGACTCTCATTTAACTTGACTCATTTTTAGGCATACTGTAGCATATTTATTGAAGAATTAAAGATCTACTTTTGTGTGCTGGGTCTGCTACTTACTATTTTTAGATCTTGGCCAAGTCTATTCACACCCTAGTTCTCCTCATTTGTCAAATGGATATAAGAGGGGCATCTGAGTGCCTCAATTGGTTGGCCATCTGCCTTTGGCTCACTTGTGATCCCAGGATTCTGAGATTGAGCCCTATGTCAGGATCCCTGCTTGGTGGGGAGACTGCCTTCTCCTCCCTCTGCTTGTGCTCTCTCTCTCTCTCTCTCTCTGTCAAATAAGTAAATAAAATATTTATTAAAATGAATATAAGAATATTCAGACTGCCCTCCTTCAGGCTTTTGAGAGGATGAACCAAGGTAACATAAATTATGTGCTTTAGAAAGAGTGATACCCAGCTATTTGTGTAAATAAAGTTTCATTGTAACATAGCAATGCCCATTATTTATGTATTACATCTTTGGCTGCTTTCATACTACTTTGTTTGAGTTGAATAGTTGTAATAGAAACTGTGTGGCCTCTAGGCAAAAATATTTCCTATCTCTCCCTTTGTGGAAATGTTTGCTGATCCTTGTGTTATATAAACATGTATTTGTTATTAGAATTACTAGAAAGATTATTTTAGGAATAGGCAAAAGATGGTGATATTGAAATGTATTAACCTGATCAACTCACTGGCAAACATTAATGAGCACCTGAAAATGCCACTGTCCTATATATTTTTTGTGCATTTTCTTGTTTATCTTTACAACAATAGCATGTATTAGGTATCTTATTATTTCCATGTTACAAATGAACTGACTCTCAGTAATTTGACCAGAGCTATACTGGCAGAGAGCCAGGATTGAAATTTAGATATCTGATTACAAATTTTGTGTTCTTCATTTGATGCCACCTAGCCTTTCATAGGTATGACTTTAAGTATTGTAATTCTTACCTATTAGAGACTTTATGGAAAGCATTAAAAACCTGAAAAGTTGTATATGATCAAGTTAATAAGGGGTACCAAAGTTTAGCAAGGTTAGAAATACATTAATATCAGAAAGTTGTTCAAATATATCAGCAGGATCAGTGCTTTGAAAACATATAGAGACAGATAATAGCAAAACTAACTCATGGATGAGGATTGAATAGTAAAGATTACTGAATCTTTGAATGTTTTGACATCATCACCACATTTTTGTCTGCACACACGAACCTTCTTCAGTTTAGGTATCTATTAGTTCAATACTTAAAATCTCAATGGAATCATACATGGTGAAAAGATAGGATCATCAGAGTCTATAAGCTGACAGGTTGATTGTTCCCCCAGTCTGTTTTTTTGAAAAATTTCTAACATTAACTGTAAAATAGTAAAAAATTTAATAAAGTAGGTTGGGCTATTTCATTAAAAGTACGGCATTTGGGGCACCTGGGTGGCTCAGTGGGTTAAAGCCTCTGCCTTCGGCTCAGGTCATGGTCCTAGTGTCCTGGGATCGAGCCCCACATTGGGCTCTGTGCTCTGCAGGGAGCCTGCTTCCACCTCTCTCTATCTCTCTGCTTCTCTGCCTACTTGTGATCTCTGTCTGTCAAATAAATAAATAAAATCTTTAAAAAAAAGTGCGGCATTAAAGAAATGATTATTGAGAGTTTCTTTTACAAAGAGCATAAGAGTTATCTTATTATCAGCTACACACACACAGAAAGGTCATATATATATATCCCTTTCTTTGCATGTAATGCTAATATCACACTTATATCACACTTGTCATCCAAATAGAATTTGTAGAATTTAGAGTTAAAAGGAACCTTAAAGATCTTTTTTATTTAACTCCTTCACTACATGGGTAAGAAAACTGAGTCTGTGAAAAGTTTAGTTATTTGCCTAAGGCCACAGAGCTAATATATGTTAGAACTAGAATTCAGTAACTGACCTCTTTGTCATTCATTTGTTTAATTCATTTGTTCATCCATTTATTCATAAATTTTTTAAAAGTTAATTGAGCCATCCATGTAATGTTTACTGAGGCCTTTTTATATAGTATCCATGATATTAGATGTCATCACATAAGTGTTACTCTATTTAATTCTCATGAGATAGGTATTATTACCCTCATTTTTACCTGAGAAAACTGAGATTAAAAGAGACCAAAAATTTTGCCTAAGGTCTCACAGCTTTGACCTGAATTAACTAGGTAGAGAGACTATGAAGCCAATTTGAAGCTCCTTGTATAACTCCAAAGTCAGTCACAATAGAGTTGAACAACACTATGTTCCAAGTCTGAAATAAATGTCTTGATCAGACTGTCAGCCTCAGCTGGTGCAAAATTTAGTATTTGAAGTCACTGGCTAGAGACTAAAGAGATGAAGTGCTGAATTACCAAGTAAACAGAGATGTTTATGTTTCATTTTATTTTACTTATTTCCCCAAAAATAATAATAAAAAATCAATTTTGAAAAAAAATTAATAGTAATCCTCTCACTGAAGCACAATTAATCCCATTATTGCCTGTTTCTTTCCAATATTCTCCTTGTGTGTATACATTTTAATGGATGCAGCCATTCCAGATGTAGTCTTTGCAATTACAGGTTCAGTAGTCAAGGAGTATTCAGTTGCATAATCTTACCCAAATTTACCTCATTTTCTTTGTTGTCAACACACAAATTTGTACATCTGCTCTTTTTAAAAATCTAATATAGTAATGAGCATGTTCTAATATTTAGGGGTTTTAGTGGCTTTTAATCTTCTATTTATTATTTATTTGAAAGTAATATGGGAAATTGTTTTTAGATCTCTGGGTCAAAGGGTATGAATTTCATTCATTTTTGTTCTTCTGTATTTCTATATTAATAGCAAAAGTGATTGTAAAAATTTTGAGTCCTACCGGAGTAAAATAGGAAATGATTTACTACATTGGGGGCTATTATACCTTTGGCAGATTTTGTAATGTAGTAAATGGCTGGATGTTTTAGATACTTGGTATATATGTAACAAAGGTGGTGTTTTGTAACCCAGATGCAAAGATTTGACTCCCATTTTTGCCTAAACAAGAGATATATATCCCCTTTGGGTTGCATAGTATCAACAAAGTTTAGGCCAAAGAATATCAAGAATTATAGATGTCCTGCTGTGGGTGATGATAAAAAGAAAGCAATTTCAAAACCCAAGATTTTTTGCAATATTTATGCCTTCTGTTATCTTAGTTTCTTTCATATTAAGGCTAAAAATAATTTCACTTAGAAAATTGTCTAAAATATATAAAGAAGTTTCATTAAGGACTCCTTTAAATGTTGATGTATCTTTTTAATATGTAACCTCCTTTAATATTATAACCAATAATTAAAATAAATCTGCATAAAAAATAAAGGAGCTAACCATGAAAATTCTTATTAAATACAGTTTTAATGCAATCATTTTATTTCATTTAGGAATATTTTATGTAGGCACATATTTTAGAATAAATAATAGGAACCCTCCTTGATAGATCTTAGAGAGTTTGGAAATTCTTTGGTATGAAATAAATTTAGGCTTTCATTCAATAGACCTGTATTATTTAATGTCTTTTTCTTTTTATTGTAAAAAAGCACATCACACAAAATTTACCATATTAACCATTTTTAAGTATATAGTACAGTCGTATTAACTATATGCATATTTTGTGCAGCAGATTTCTAGAACTTTTACATACTGTAAAACTGTAACTCTATACCCAATGAAAAACAATTTCCTTTCTGCCCCCCACATTTTGACAACTAACATTCTGCTTCTGGAATTTAACTATGTTATTTTTTAAAAATTATTTTTAAAATTTTTATTTATTTTTTAATTTCTTTTCAGTGTTCCAGAATTCATTGTTTATGCATCACACCCAGTGCTCCACGCAATAAGTGCCCTCCATAATACCACCAGGCTCACCCAACCTCCCACCCCCTGCCGCTCCAAGACCCTCAGATTGTTTCTCAGAGTTCACAGTCTCTCATGGTTCATCTTTCCCTCCAATTTCCCCCATCTTCCTTCTCCTCTCCATGTCCCCATGTCCTCTGTGTTATTCCTTATGTTCCACAAGTAAGTGAAACCATATGATAATGGATTCTCTCTGCTTGACTTATTTCACTCAGCAAAATCTCTTCCAGTCCCATCCATGTTGATACAAAAGTTGGGTATTTATCCTTTCTGATGGAGGCATAATACTCCATAGTACATATGGACCACATCTTCTTATCCATTCGTCCATTGAAGAGCATCTTGGTTCTTTCCACAGTTTGGCGACCGTGACCATTGCTGCTATGACCATTTGGGTACAGATGGCCCACCTTTTCACTACATCTGTATCTTTGTGGTAAATTCCCAGTAATGCAATTGCAGGGTCATAGGGAAGCTCTATTTTTAATTTCTTAAGGAATCTCC
>NW_019154093.1:18970635-18978572 GCF_002288905.1 Enhydra lutris kenyoni
CGAAAGGGCTTTTATATCTCCCGAGAGGGTTTCTCTAATATCTTCCATGCCTTTTTCAAGTCCGGCTAGAACCTTGAGAATCGTCATTCTGAACTCTAGATCTGACATATTACCAATGTCTGTATTGATTAGGTCCCTGGCCTTTGGTACTGCCTCTTGTTCTTTTTTTTTTGTGGTGAATTTTTCTGCCTTGTCATTTTGTCCAGATAAGAGTATATGAAGGAGAAAGTAAAATACTAAAAGGGTGGCAAAGACCCCAGGAAAATATGCTTTAACCAAGTCAGAAGAGATCCCAAATCATGGTGGGAAGAAAGGGGATAAAAAGAGGTTCATAAAAAAAAAATACGAATAAAGAAAAAATATAAAAAAGAAATATATATATATATATATATATATATATATATTAGATAAAGTAGTTTAAAAACGTTAAAAAAGAAAAGGGTAAAATTTAAAAAAAAATTAGCAGAAGAAAAAAAAGTAAAAAAAAATTAAATTAACTGCAAGGCTAAAGAATCATGGGGAGAAAGCCATGAGTTCCGTGCTTTGCTTTCTCCTCCGCTGGAATTCCGCTGCTCTCCTTGGTATTGAACCTGCACTCCTTGGTAGGTGAACTTGGTCCTGGCTGGATTTCTTGTTGATCTTCTTGGGGAGGGGCCTGTTATAGTGATTCTCAAGTGTTTTTGCCCCTAGGCGGAATTGCACCGCCCTTACCAGGGGCTGGGCTCAGTAATTCACTTGGGTTTGCTTTCGGGAGCTTTTGTTCCCTGAACGCTTTCCATAGAGTTCCGGAAGATGGGAATGAAAATGGTGGCCTCCCAGTCTCTGGCCTGGAGGAGCCGAGAGCTCGGAGTCCCACTCCTCAGTGTGCCCACAGAGAATAGCGCCCAATTACTCCCGTCTCCCTGGCCTCTGGCCGCACTCCGAGCTCACTGAGCCTGTGACCAGTTCAAGGTCACCCCAAGCTGAGAGCTCACTCCTCAGCTCTGTATCTGTAGCCAGCTTCCCCGTTCTAATACCTGCAAGCTCTGTGACACTCAGACACCCCCGATCCTTCTGTGACCCTGCGGGACCTGAGGCCACGTAGACCCCGCGTGGGCTTCACCCCGGTTTAGCCGCTGGAGCGATGTCCCTCAGTGGAACTGACTTTAAAAGTCCTGATTTTGTGCTCTGTTGCTCCGCCACTTGCCAGGTGCTGGCCCCTCCCCCGCGGTCTATCTTCCTGTCACTTTGGATTCACTTCTCCGCCAGTCCTTTCAGAAAGTGGTTGATTATCTGTTTCTAGAATTGCTGTTCTTCTCCTCTTCGATCTCCCATTGGATTTGTAGGTGTTTGCAATCTTTAGATAAGCTATCTAGCTGATCTCTGGGTACCTGATGTAGTCTCAGCCTGCTACTTCTCTGCCATCTTGACTCCTCTCCTAACTACGTTATTTTTTTATATTAAGTTTTTAAATTAATTCCAATGTAGTTAATACACAGTGTTATATTAGTTTCAGGTGTATAATGGAGGAGTATAACTAACTACTTTAGATAGCTCGTATAAGTGGAAATATGCAGTAGTGACTGGCTTTTTTCATTTAGCATAATGTCTTAAAGGTTCATCCATTCATAGCATATGACAGGATTTGCCTCTTTTTAAAGGCTGAATAATATTCCATTGCATGTGTATACCTCATTTTATTTATCCATTCATCTGTCAGTGGACACTTAAGTTGATTCCAACTCTTGGCTGTTGTGAGCATGGGTATGCAAATATCAAGATCGTATTTTAATTCTGTTGGATATATATACCCAGAATTGAAATTGCTGGATCATATGGTAACTGTTTTTAATTTTTTAAGGAACCACCGTACTATTTTCCATAGAGGCTATACCACTTCATATTTCCAAGAGTGCATAAGGTTTTCAGTTTCCACATCCTCACTAACATTTATTTTTAATGTGGCTATCCCAATAGGTGTGAAGTAATATCTCATTGTGGTTTTGATTTCATTTCACTGATGATTATTGAAATTGAGTATTTTTTGCCTCTTGGTATATCTTCTTTGGAGAAATGTTTCATTAAATGGTTTGCCCATTTTTAATTGGGTTATTTTGTTGTAGTTGAGTATATGTTCTAGATAACAACCTTTATGAAATATATGGTTTGAAAATAGTTTCATTGCTTAGGTTACTTTTCAACCTGTTGATTCTTTCCTTTCCTATGCAAAAGTCTTTAAGTTTGATTTCTCATTTTTTTTTTCTTTTTGCTCTTCCTGCTTACATTTGGGCTCTCTATTCTGTTCCTTTATTCTATGTGTCTCTATTTATGCCAGTACCATTATGTTCATTCTGTTTTGACTATTGTATCTCTGTAATATAGTTTAAAATCTGGAATCATGAGACCACCAATTTTGTTTTTCCAACTCAAGATTGTTTTTGTCTTTTCAGAGTCTTTTGAGTTTACATGTGACTTTTAGGATTTCTTTTTCTATATCTGCAAAATTTTCACTTTTACTTTCATAGGGGTCCATAACCCATAGAATACTTTGAGCAGTATGGACATTTTAGCTATATTAAGTCTTTCAATCCATGTACATGGTTTGTCTTTCCATTTATTTGTGTCTCATTTATTTTGTCAGTGATATGTAGTTTTTGGTATACAAGTTTTTCATCTTCTTGGTTAAGTTTATTTTAGAATATTTTAATTCAGTTGTAAATAGGATTGTTTTTTTAATTTCCTTTTCAGATAGTTTGTTGTTTAGTTTATAGACTCCATCTGATTTTTGTATGTTGATTTCATGTCATTTGACTTTACTGATTTTTTTATTAGTTCTGTGTGTTTGTGCATGCATACATGTACACTCTGTGTGTGTGTGTGTGTGTACTTTTTAGTATTTTCTGTGTATAAGCCCAATTAATCTGTGAACAGAATTCTTTTGTTTCTTCCTTTCCAATTCAGATGCCATTTATTTCTTCTTTCCTAATTGCTCTTCCTAGAACTTTGGGTACTATGTTGGATAGAAGTAAAGAGAGTGGGATTTGCTTTGCTCTTGATCTTAGAAAGATTTTTGTTTTTCACCATTGAATATGATGTTAGCTGTGGAATGTTCTTATATGTCATTTATTATGTTGAGGTAATTTCCTCCTATCCTTAGGTTTTTGGCTGCTTTTGTCATCAAAGGTTTGGATTTTGTCAAATGCGCTTTTTTTCGCCATCAGTTGAGACAATCATGTGATTTTCATCCTTCATGTGACAACACAGTATATTACATTGATAAATTTGCATGCATTGAACCATCCCTGTATTCCAGGATGCATTGCATAACTTCTAAGGTGCATTTGATAGATAATGAGCTTCAGAGATAGAAAACGGACAAAATAAAAGCAAATAAAAATGTCTATATTTTTCTTGCCCTGGTTCTTTTTCCTTTTACTACTCTACTACTCTGTTGCATCAGATAGAATCCTAATTCAAGAGATAAACAAATGTAAAAACAAATGTTAAACACTTCTCAGTGTTTAGTGGAGATACCCTTTACATTCACACTTGAAGGGTTCTTGTGAATTAGTTGGCATACTCTTATGAGAAAGTATTGAGTGTTGTAGTGGCTAAGGGAACTTTAGTGTGTTATTTTTTAATGGATATATGCTGATATTGAAGATGCTGTTATGTTGTACCAAGCCATACAACCAAGATCAAGTATGGATTCCTACTTTGTGCTGGCCAATTCCATGCTGCATTAAATAAGACATATATTTTATTATTGAGAAAACAGTTCAAATGGTAAGACAAATATGCAAATACAACTGTTCTGTAAACAAAGTATGATAGGATCCCAAAGGTGGGAAAAGTGAATTGCAAATTAGGAAATCATGAAAGATCAGAGAAGACATCAGAGAGGCAGTGGTATATTTAAACTGAGCTTTTAAGAATGAGAAATCCAGAGTGCGTGGATGTCTCCATCGGTTAAGTATTTGCCTTTGGCTCTCAGGTCATGATCCCAGGGTCCTGGGGTTGAGCTCTCTGTAGGGTTCCCTGCTCAGGAGGGAGCCTGATTCTCCCTCTGCCTATGTCCCTCCCCCTGCTTGTGCTCTCTTTCACTATCTCTCTTTCTCAAATAAATAAATAAAATCTTTAAAAAAAAGTGAGAAATCTGATGGTGGAGAAGTATAAGCCAGCAAAGACCCATGAGTGAACTCTGTAACTTCCACACTACAGTAGTACATGAGAATCTTTGTACTAGTTTAGTCTCACTAAACCCACATTTCTTTTATCTATCTAACATCTATCTATCTATCATCTATATATCTTTCTTTCTATCATCTATCTATTTGTAAAAATTTTATTTATTTATTTGACAGAGACACAGTGAGAAAGGAGACACAAGCAGGGGGAGTGGGAGAGGGAGAAGCAGGGTTCCCACAGATCAGGTAGCCTAATGCAGGGCTCCATTTTAAGACCCTGGGATCATGACCTGAGCCAAAAGCAGACACTTAATGACTGAGCCACCCAGGTGCCCTGCACATTTCTTTTATCCTGAGGCCTCAGTTCTCTTCCCATTTAGTATGTGTGTGTGATAAGGGTGGTGGTCATGATGACGTTACTCATCTCTTCCTTTAAGAAAACCTACTCTGAACAGCATAGTTGTCAACTATGACATAAAACCTCCATATGACAGACCAGACCATAAGTGCCCTAGGCTACTCTCAGTCTTTTGGCTAGGTGTGGTACAGGACCTAGGACTTTATAATTACTGCTCAGTGTGAGAGACTTTTAAGAAAAGCTTTTTTCAGACTCCCCATTGGCCTGGCTAAGATTTTCTCAGAACTATACTGCAGCCTGAGGCTTTTCCTACCCAATTCTCTCTTTCTTTTTTCCTTTCATAGGTGCCAGAACTGCAATGCTGTTTGAAAGGTCTCCCTGCCTTGCTTCCTGTTATAATTAATAGGAAGTTCTCTCCAAAACTCTCTAGTAGATCCAATACTATCTTGATTCTTTCTTGTCAAACGATGTGAACTAACAAAGCAGGAGAAGCCTACTGCTCTCTTTCTCCAGGAATATCTCTCCATTGTTTTAAGTCAAGTACTGACCTCTCTCTTTAGGTACCATAGCTAGTATATTTTCTCCACAGTGTTAGGTCTTGATAATAATTAAGTACAGAAGTTGTTTTCAAGTAACTTTCTGTTTTTAGGCCTGTGGGGCACTTGAGGCAAGAGAACACAAAAGTCTGATTATCATTTATTCATTGGAGAAGGGAAAATTTACACAACAAAACACAAAGAGCTCTCATTACTCTGAAATATTTAACTTATTAGGAGACTCATTTAGGTAATATTTGAATTGTACTCTTTCACATATAGTATTTCATTAGAGGCAGGTATTATTTATATTTTTTAGTTTTAGACATTTAGGATGAGATAGACTTTTCCAAAAGTCACATAGAAAAAAAAATGGTCCAATGTAGTGAAAAGAAGGGCCATCTGTACCCCAATGTTCATAGCAGCAATGGTCATGGTCGCCAAACTGTGGAAAGAACCAAGATGCCCTTCAATGGACGAATGGATAAGGAAGATGTGGTCCATATACACTATGGAGTATTATGCCTCCATCAGAAAGGATGAATACACAACTTTTGTATCAACATGGACGGGACTGGAAGAGATTATGCTGAGCGAAATAAGTCAAGCAGAGAGAGTCAATTATCATATGTCACTTATTTGTGGAGCATAACAAATAACACGGAGGACATGGGGAGATGGAGAGGAGAAGGGAGTTGAGGGAAATTGGAAGGGGAGATGAACCATGAGAGACTATGGACTATGAAATACAATCTGAGGGTTTTGAAGGGGCAGGGGGTGAGAGGTCTGGGGAGCCAGGTGGTGGGTATTATGGAGGGCACGTATTGCATGGAGCACTGGGTGTGGTGCATAAACAATGAATTCTGTTACACTGAAAAGAAATTTAAAAAAATTAAAAAAGAAAAAAGAAAACAAATGGTCAACCTGGTAGTTGCAACCTAGTTTACTAAACATCAAATTCTGTGTTCTCTGCAATAAAACATCCTGCAGCATGCCCTCTTCTTAAGGTCTTAGTAATAGATGGGAGACCTCCATTGGTGTGTGAATTGTGCAACCTCACACTTAGTAGAACACTGTCTTAATGTTTTAAAATTCTTAATAAGTATTAAACAGGGCTCCCACATTTTCATTTTGCATTGCCCCCCCCCCCAAAAATATGTAGACAGATCTTATTCTTATTACTGTTTTAGTCATTTTGGAGGCTTATAACAAAATAGCACAGATTGGGTAGCTTATAAACAACATTTATTGCTCATACATCTGGTGGCTTAAGTTTAGGATCAGGGTACCAGCATGGTCAGGCTCTAATGAGGGACCTCTTCCAGGTCATAAACTTCTCAGTGTATCTTCACATGGTGAAAGGGGGATAGGGAGCTCTGTGGGAATCTCATTTATAAAAGCACTAATTCCATTAATGAGGGATCCACGCTCGTGATCTGATCAACCCTTGGGGGCCTTGACCTGGTCATATTGCATTAGCTTTGAGAGTTAGGGTTTTGATATATGATTTGGGGGGATCACAAACATTCAGAACTTACCAGTTATAATTTTTTTCAGTTGTCACATCTAATCTTCCTTCTTTAAGGACTTTGAGTTTTATCTATAGAGCAATGGAAAACTAAGTCAACATAGTTTAGTGGATGATTCCAGGAAAAATGTCAGAGATCTTAGGTACCCCACCTGACTATGAGACTTTTAGCAAATTCTCATTCCCAAACCTTCTGTGCCAAATGTCACTCCCTTCCACACTCCCATCACCAACACTTACTGACATGGTCAGATATTCATTTTAGGCAGATTTCTTTGGCAATGCTTCAGAAAGGCTTAGAGGAGATCAAACTAAGATGCAATCAGAAATATAGATGCCTTAGAGTCTGGTCTGGCAGCAGAAGGTGTTCTTTATATTATGATTGGGTGAAGCCTCTGATGACTAAGTTGCTATAGGGCCACAATCCTTCATTTTTAATTCTTAAATTCAAAAATGATGTATTTTTAAGTATGTTAAATATATTTGATAGCAAAAGCTGACCTATCAGGATATATGATGTGATGAGAATTGGTAGTCTTTATTTATCCCACTTAGTGTGAATATTCATACATTTTGCTACAGAAATATTGTTTGCTTATTGACTATTGTCTTGGAACCCGCTACATGCATTAAATATATATGTATTGAAAAAAAAATTAAGTCTTTTTTTTAACTTGAATTCCAAAACTTTTCATTTTCCAAGACGTTTGGCTAAGGGATTGCATATCTCTATTTCTTTTCTTCACTCACTGCATAGAATATTTACGTAGGCTCATAGGGAACTGGTCCTAAGAAGGCAATTTTAAGCTCACCATGTCTTCTAGAGTCAGTGATTTGTGGAACTAACTTCTGACCTCCTCTAATAAACCCAGCAAGAATCCTTTGGGAGAGGGCACCTGGGTGGCTCAGATGTTAAGTGTCTGCCTTCAGCTCAGGTCATGACCCTGGGGTGCTGGGCTCGAGTCCCACACTGGGCTCCCTGCTCTGTGGGAAGTCTGCTTCTCCCTCTCCCACTCCCCCTGCTTGTGTTCCCTTTCTCTATATATCTCTCTCTCTGTGTCAAATAAATAAAATCATTTTTTTTTAAAGAAGTCTTTGGGAGAGGAGGAGTCAAAGAAGGTAGAATTCAGAAATTAGATATAAAATAAATCAGAAGATTATATGGATTTGTAGATCAGAAAAGACTCATTGACTAAATTTCCTCAACTTCTTTTTTTTAACATATAATGTATTATTTGCCCAAGGATACAGGTCTGTGAATCATCAGACTGCACATTCCACAGCACTCACCACAGCCCATACCCTCCCCAATGTCCATAACACAGCCACGCTATCCTTACCCCCTCCCC
>NW_019154093.1:18981572-18986102 GCF_002288905.1 Enhydra lutris kenyoni
GTCAATTGGTGCAACCACTGTGGAAAACAGTGTAGAGGTTCCTCATCTATTAAAATAGAAATACCACATGATCCAATAATCCCACTACTAGGTATTTATACAAAGACTATAACAATTTTTTAAAAGGCAACATGTAGGTGCCAATGTACAGACAAGTGAATATAGGCCAACTACCAACCAATATATAAACATTATTTAGGACAGCTCACTAGGCACATTCCAATTCTAACAGCCACATGTCCATTACATGTCATCAATTAACAATGCCCTATATAGTATACACACAGAAATTAATAGGAAGGGAGGGCACCTGGATAGCTCAGTTGTTAAGCATCTGTGTTTGGGTCAGGTCACAAGCCCTGGGTTCTGGAATCGGGCCCCGCATCAGGCTCCTTGCTCAACAGGAAGCCTACTTCTCCTTCTCCCACTCCCCCTGCTTGTGTTCCCTCTCTCACTATGTGTCTCTGTCAAATAAATGAACAAAATCTTTAAAAAAAAGAAATTAATAGGAAAGCAAGAAAATATATAGAAAAACACCAGGAGCAAATGAAAGCACCACAAGTTATTGTGGTTATATTTAAATGGTGGTTTCTTCACCTTCCAAGTGGATTTTCTCAATATTCTAAAATTAGCATGTTAATTGATTTAATGATTTTTAAAAAGGTTTTAATTTTCAAAACCCCTTTGAGAGCCAACAAAAGTCCTGACTTTTAACAGCTCTCTATCTTTATCTACCACTCCTCCGTCGCAGAGCCAAACTCAGAGTTAAGAAACACTTTTTAGGCACACCTGGTGGCTCAGTTGGCAGAGCCTGCATCTCTTGATCTCAGTGTCATGAATTCAAGCCCTATGTTGGGCATGGAGTCTTCTTAAAATAAAAAATTTTAAAAGCACTTTTTAAAATATCTTTTGTAGATTATAAGGAACTTTCAAACAGGCTAATTCACTTAAACACCAAATAACCCTCTTAAAAAATACTCATTCACCATTTTATGGGAAAGAAAAACAATGCTTAAGTCCCCCCACACTCATATACCACTCATACACACACACCCACACATATATGCACTCACATACCCATCAACTACTCCTTTTCTGTATTTTTTTGTTGACTTCATCCAGTCTCATTGTTTCAAATATCATATTTATGTTGATAACTTTTAAAGTTCATCTCTAACCTTGGCCTCTCTCATTCCTTCTCCATTTCCCAGCGATAGTAAATGGCATTACCTCCCAAACAGATGCTAAGGAGAAAAAACCAATAGTTGCCCTTGATTTTTTTTCCACTTAACATCTCCCACATCCAATCTACCCCAAGTCCTACCTATCTCATAGTAATGGTGCTATTGTAATCTGGTTGTTGGTATTCTCTGTGTGGCAGGCTAATCTTCTTGGTTGGTTCAGGTGTGGGTTTCACTTGCAATATCCTTCAGAGAATGCAGCACTGCATAGTTCCTTAACATAGGTAATAGGATTTGGCTAAATGTACAATATGCTTCAGATTCCGTTCCCCAGTAAACAGCTCACAGGTCCTTACTCTAGTATGTCCTCACAGCAAGTGCTCCTCTTAGAAGCAATATCCTTTTTAAATTATTTTTTATTTTTTTAATTAACATATAATGTATTATTTGTTTCAGGGGTTTTGATGAATTCGGGAATTCATCAGTCTTAGACAATTCACAGAACTCACCATAGCCATACCCTTCCCAATGTCCATAACACAATGACCCTATCCCTACCCTCCCACCCCCCAGAAACCCTCAGTTTGTTTCATGGGATTAAGAGTCTCTTATGGGTTGTCTCCTTCCCAATCCCATCTTGTTTCATTTTTTTCCTTCCCTACCCCTCAAACCCCTCACCCTGCCTCTCAAATTCCTCCTATCAGAGAAATCATATGATAATTGTCTTTCTCTGACTGATTATTCCTAGAAGCAATATCCTTAAGAAAACTCAAGCTAAGGCTGAAGAGTCAAGATGGCAGAGGAGTAGCAGACTGCAGGGATGGAGCCCCCATGGGGACAGTGTGGTCTCAGATCCCTCGGGGTCACAGAAGGATCGGGGGTGTCTGAGTGTAGCAGAACTCATGGGGAAGCTGGCTACAGAGGTGGAGCTGAGGAGTGAGCTCTCAGCTTGGGTTTACCCTAAATTGTGATCCTCGACACAGTCAGACCACTGCTCTGAGCAGGGACCTCACAAGAGGAAGATCCAAGGAAACCCACCTCCATCAGCAAGAAGAGCAAAGCAGCAGAATCTGCCAGGTTTGGAGACTCCAAAAGGGCTGTGTGCTAGAGACAGAAATGCTTGGTCACAGGCAAGCTCAGAGCGCGGCCAGAGACCAGGGAGACAGGAGTGATTGAGCACTTTTCTCCAAAGGTGCACTGAGGAGTGGGGCCCTGAGCTCTTGGCTCCTTGGGGCCAGAGATTGGAAGGCCGCTATTTCCATTCCCGTCCTCCAGAGCTCTATAGAAAGCAGTCAGGGAACAAAAGCTCCTGAGAGCATACCCGAGCAGATTACTTAGCCTGGCCCCTGGCAAGGGCAGGGCAATTCGGCCTGAGGCAAGACATTTGAGACTCACTACAATAGCCCCCTCCCCCAGAACATCAGCAAGAATATCCAGCCAAGACCTAGCTCACTGATCAAGAAGAACAGTGGAATTCCAGAGAAGGAGAAAACAAAGCATGGAATTCATGGATTTCTCCCCATGATTCTCTAGTCTTGCAAAGTTAATTAAATTTTTTAATTTTATTTTTTCTTATTCTAATTTTTTTTAACTTTTCCTCTTTCCTCTTTTGACATTTTTAACTAGTTTATCTTAACAATGCCTTTCTTAAAAAACCTCTTTAAACTTTCATTATTACAGTCATGTTTTATTCTTCATTGTATCTAACTTTATTTTTTTGTATACATATAACATTTTTTCTTCTTAAAAATTTTAGGATACAATCTCTTCTAATAGATCAAAATATACCCTAAATCTAGCACAGGGCTTTATTCTAGTCTCCAGCCTGAGTAAATTCTCTCCACTTTCTTTTTCTTTCCTTTTCCAAACAACTTATCTTACCAATTCCTTTTTAGAATTTTTTGTTTAATTTTCATCTTTACATTCCTATTCCATCCTTTCACCATGTTTACCCTTATTTTTTATTAATCATTTTTTTAATTTATTTTCAGCATAACAGTATTCATTGTTTTTGTACCACACCCAGTGCTCCATGCAGTCCCTGCCCTCTCTAATACCCACCACCTGGTTCCCCAACCTCCCACCCCCCCCAACCTCTTCAAACCCTTCAGATTGTTTTTCAGAGTCCATAGTCTCTCATTGTTCACCTCCCCTTCCAATTTCCCCCAACTCCCTTCTCCTAACTCCCCATGTCCTCCATGCTATTTCTTATGCTCCACAAATAAGTGAAACCATATGATAATTGACTCTCTCTGCTTGACTTATTTCTCTCAGCATAATCTCTTCCAGTCCCGTCCATGTTGCTACAAAAGTTGGGTATTCATCCTTTCTGATGGAGGCATAATACTCCATAGTGTATATAGACCACATCTTCCTTATCCATTCATCCGTTGAAGGGCATCTTGGTTCTTTCCACAGTTTGGCAACCGTGGCCATTGCTGCTATAAACATTGGGGTACAGATGGCCCTTCTTTTCACTACATCTGTATCTTTGGGGTAAATACCCAGTAGTGCAATTACAGGGTCATAGGGAAGCTCTATTTTTAATTTCTTGAGGAATCTCCACACTGTTCTCCAAAGTGGCTGCACCAACTTGCATTCCCACCAACAGTATAAGAGGGTTCCCCTTTCTCCACATCCCCTCCAACACATGTTGTTTCCTGTCTTGCTAATTTTGGCCATTCTAACTGGTGTAAGGTGATATCTCAATGTGGTTTTGATTTGAATCTCCCTGATGGCTAGTGATGATGAACATTTGTTCATGTGTCTGATAGCCATTTGTATGTCTTCTTTGGAGAAGTGTTTGTTCATATCTTCTGCCCATTTTTTGATATGATTATCTGTTTTGTGTGTGTTGAGTTTGAGGAGTTCTTTATAGATCCTGGATATCAATCTTTTGTCTGTACTGTCATTTTCAAATATCTTCTCCCATTCCATGGGTTGCCTCTTTGTTTTCTTGACTGTTTCCTTTGCTGTGCAGAAGCTTTTGATTTTGATGAAGTCCCAAAAGTTTATTTTCGCTTTTGTTTCCTTTGCCTTTGGAGACATATCTTGAAAGAAGTTGCTGTGGCTGATATCGAAGAGATTACTACCTATGTTCTCCTCTAGGATTCTGATGGATTCCTGTCCCACGTTGAGGTCTTTTATCCATTTTGAGTTTATCTTTGTGTACGGTGTAAGAGAATGGTCAAGTTTCATTCTTCTACATATAGCTGCCCAGTTTTCCCAGCACCATTTATTGAAGAGACTGTCTTTTTTCCACTGTATATTTTTTCCTGTTTTGTCGAAGATTAACTGACCATAGAGTTGAGGGTCCATATCTGGGCTCTCTACTCTGTTCCACTGGTCT
>NW_019154093.1:18986202-19008423 GCF_002288905.1 Enhydra lutris kenyoni
TGTGTGTGTGTGTGTGTGTGTGTGTGTGTGTGTGTGTGTAAGTTTTTATTTCTTAAAAATTTTGGGAGTAAGTTTCCTCTAACAGACCAAAATACACTAAAATCAAATGGGCAGCTCTGTTCTATTCACCAGTCTGATATATATATATATATATATATATATATGTTTTTGTTTAAATTTTTTTAAAGATTTTATTTATTTATTTGACAGAGATCACAAATAGGCAGAGAGGCAGGCAGAGAGAGAGGAGGAAGCAGGCTCCCTGCAAAGCAGAGAACCCGATGTGGGGCTTGATCCCAGGACCCTGGGATCATGACCTGAGTTGAAGGCAGAGGCCTTAACCCACTGAGCCACCCAGGTGCCCCTTGTTTTAATTTTTTAAAAATATTTTTAGACTTATTTTTACCCCCTTTCTTCTACCCCCAATTTGGGGTCTCTTCTGATTAGGTTAGCATACATTTTTCTAGGGTCTTTGCCACCCTTGTAGTGTTTTATTCTCTTGTTCTTATATTCTTATCTGGATAAAATGACAAGGTGGAAAAACTCAACACAAAAAAAGAACAAGAGGCAGTACCAAAGGCTAGGGACCTAATCAATATGGACATTGGTAATATGTCAGATAAAGAGTTCAAAATGACGGTTCTCAAGGTGCTAGCTGGGCTTGAAAGAGGCATGGAAGATTTAAGAGAAACCTTGTCTGGAGAAATAAAAGTACTAAAATCTAACCAAGCTGAAATCAAAAAAGCTATTAATGAGGTGCAGTAAAAAGTGGAGGCTCCAGCTGCTAGGATAAATAAGGCTAAAGAGAGAATTAGTGATATAGAAGACCAAATGATGGAAAATAAAGAAGCTGAGCAAAAGAGAGACAAAGAACTACTGGACCACGAGGGGAGAATTCAAGAGATAAGTGCTACCATAAGATGAAACAATATTAGAATAATTGGGATTCCAGAATAAGAAAAAAAGAGAGAGGGGGGCAGAATGTACATTAGAGAGAATTACTGTAGAGAATTTCCTTATATGGCAAAAGGAACAAGCATCAAAACCCAAGAGGTGCAGAGAACCCCCCATCAGAATTAATAAAAATAGGTCCACACCGCGTGATCTAATAGTAAAACTTACAAGTCTTAGTGACAAAGAGAAAATCCTGAAAGCAGCCTGGGACAAGAAGTCTGTAACATACAATGATAAAAATATTAGATTGGCAGCAGACTTATCCACAGAGACCTGGCAGGCCACTAAGGACTGGCAGATATGTTTAGAGCACTAAATGAGAAAAACATGCTGCCAAATATACTATATCCAGCTAGGCTGTCATTGAAAATAGAAGTAGAGATACAAATCTCCTAGGACAAACAAAAACTAAAAGAATTTGTAAACACCAAATCAGCCCTACAGGAAATATTGAAAAGGTCCTCAAAGAAAAGAGGGACCTAAAAGTACTAGACTAGAAAGAAACAGAGACAATATACAGTAACAGTTACCTTACAGGCAATACAATGGCACAAAATTTGTATCTTTCAATAGTGACCCTGAATGTAAATGGGCTACTGTCCCAATAAAAAGACACAGGGTATAGAATGGATTAAAAAAAAATCAATATTCTGTCTACAAGAAACTCATTTGAGATCAAAGACACCTCTAGATTTAAATTGAGGAGGTAGAAAACCATTTACCATGCTAATGGACATCAAAAGAAAGCTGGGGAGGCAATCTTTATATCATATCAATTAGATTTTAAGCCAAAGACTATAATAACAGATGAGGAAGGACACTATATCACACTTAAAGTGTGTATCCAACAAGAAGATCTAACAATTTTAAATATCTATGTCCCTAACATGGAAGCAGCCAATTATATAACCAATTAATAACAAAATCAAAGAAACACATCAACAATGATACAATACTAGTAGAGGACTTTAACACCCCCCCTCACTGAAGTGGATAGATCATCCAAGCAAAAGATCAACAAGGAAATAAAGGCCTTAAATGACACACTGGACAAGATGGACATCACAGATATATTCAGAACATTCCATCCCAAAGCAACAGAATAAACATTCTTATCTAATACACATAGAACAATCTCCAGAATAGATCACATCCTGGGTCACAAATCAGGTCTCAACCGGTACCAAAAGATTGGAATCACTCCCTGCATATTTTCGGACCACAATGCTCTGAAGCTAGAACTCAGTCACAAGAGGGGAGTTGGAAAGAATCCAAATACATGGAGGCTAAAGAGCATCCTACTAAAGAATGAATGGGTCAACCAGGAAATTAAAGAAGAATTGAAAAAATTCATGGAAACAAATGATAATGAAAACACAACTATTCAAAATCTGGGGGACACAGCAAAGGTGGTCCTGAGAGGAAAGTATATAGCAATACAAGCCCTTCTCAAGAAACAAGAAAAGTCTCATGTACACAACTTAATCCTGCACTGAAAGGAGCTGGAGAAAGAACAGCAAAGAAAGCCTAAACCCAGCAAGAAAAGAAAAATCAAAAAGATCAGTGCAGAAATCAATGCAATAGAAACCAAAAGAACAGAAGAACAAATCAATGAAACTAGGAGCTGGTTCTTTGAAAGAATTAATAAGATTGATAACCCCCTGGCCAGACTTCTCAAAAAGAAAAGAGAAAGGACCCAAAGTAATAAAATCATGAATGAAAAATGAGAGATCACAACCAACACTAAAGAAATACAAACAATTATAAGCACATATTATGAACAACTATATGCTAGCAAATTTGACAATCTGGAAGAAATGGATGCATTCCTAGAGATGGATAAATTACCAAAACTGAACTAGGAAGAAATAGAGAACCTTAACAGACCCATAACCAGTAAGGAGATTGAAGCAGTCATCAAAAATCTCCCAACAAACAAGAGCCCAGGGCCAGAGGGCTTCCCAGGGGGATTCTATCAAACATTTAAAGAAGAATTAATTCCTATTCTCCTGAAACTGTTCCAAAAAACAGCAATGGAAAGAAAACTTCCAAACTCATTTTATGAGGCCAGCATTACCTTGATCCCAAAACCAGACAAAGACCCTATCAAAAAAAGAGAATTACAGACCAATATCCTTGATGAAGACAGATGAGAAAATTCTCACCGAAATACTAGCCAATAGGATCCAATGGTACATTTAAATGTTTATTCACCATGACCAAGGGGATTTATTTCAGGTCTGCAAGGTTGGTTCAACATTGGCAAATCAATCAGTGTGATGCAATACATTAATAAAAGAAAGGACAAGAACCATATGATACTTTCAATAGATGCTGAAAAAGCATTTGACAAAGTACAGCATCCTTCCTTGATCAAAACGCTTCAGCGTGTAGGGATAAAGGGTACATACCTCAATATCATCAAAACAATCTATGAAAAACCCACAGTGAATATCATTCTTAATGGAGAAAAACTGAGACCTTTTCCACTAAGGTCGGGAACACAGCAGGGATGTCCATTATCACCACTGCTATTCAACATAGTACCAGAAGTCCTAGCCTCAGCAATCAGACAACAAAAAAATTAAAGTCATCCAAATCAGCAAAGAAGAAGTTAAATTATCATTCTTTGCAGATGATTTGATACCTTATGTGGAAAACCCAAAAGACTCCACTCCAAAACTGCTAGAACTTGTACAGGAATTCAGTAAAGTGTCAGGATATAAAATCAATGCACAGAAATCAGTTGCATTTCTATACACCAACAACAAGACAGAAGAAAGAGAAATTAGGGAGTCAATCTCATTTACAATTGCACCCAAAACTATAAGATACCTAGGAATAAAACTAACCAAAGAAGCAAAGAATCTGTACTCAGAAAACTATAAAGTACTCATGAAAGAAATTGAGAAAGACACAAAGAAATGGAAAAATGTTCCATGCTCCTGGATTGGAAGAAAAATATTGTGAAAATGTCTATGCTACCTAAAGCAATCTACACATTTAATGCAATTCCTATCAAAATACCATCAATTTTGTTCAGAGAAATGGAACAAATAATCCTAAAATTTATATGGAACCAGAAAAGACCTCGAATAGCCAAAGGAATATTGAAAAGAAAAGCCAAAGTTGGTGGTATCACAATACCAGACATCAAGCTCTATTACAAAGCTGTCATCATCAAGACAGTACGGTACTGGCACAAATACAGACACATAGATCAATGAAACAGAATAGAGAGCCTAGAAGTTGATCCTCAACTCTATGGTCAACTAATCTGCGACAAAGCAGGAAAGAATTCCAATGGAAAAAAGACAGTCTCTTCAACAAATGGTGTTGGGAAAATTGGACAGCCACATGCAGAAAAATGAAATTAGACCATTTCCTGACACCACACATGAAAATAGACTCAAAATGGATGAAGGACCTCAATGTGAGAAAGGAATCCATCAAAATCCTTGAGGAGAACACAGGCAGCAACCTCTTCGACCTCAGCCGCAGCAACTTCTTCCCACGAACATCGCCAAAGGCAAGGGAATCAAGGGCAAAAACGAACTATTAGGATTTCATTAAGATCAAAAGCTTTTGCATAGCAAAGGAAACAGTTAACAAAACCAGAAAGACAACTGACAGAATAGGAGAAGATATTTGCAAACGACATATCAGATAAAGGCCTAGTATCCAAAATCTATAAAGAGCTTAGCAAACTCAATACCCAAAGAACAAATAATCCAGTCAAGAAATGGGCAGAGGACATGAACAGACACTTCTGCAAAGAAGACATCCAGATGGCCAACAGACACATGAAAAAGTGCTCCATATCATTCGGTGTCAGGGAAATACAAATCAAAACCACAATGATATATCACTTCACACCAGTCAGAATGGCTAAAATTAACAAGTCAGGAAATGACAGATGCTGGCAAGGATGCGGAGAAAGGGGAACCCTCCTACACTGTTGGTGGGAATGCAAGCTGGTGCAAATGCAAGCTGGTGCAACCACTCTGGAAAACAGCATGGAGGTTCCTCTAAAAGTTGAAAATAGAGCTACCTTACAACCCAGCAATTGTACTACTGGGTATTTACCCTAAAGATACAAACGTAGTGATCCAAAGGGGTACGTGCACCCGAATGTTTATAGCAGCAATGTCCACAATAGCCAAACTATGGAAAGAACCTAGATGTCCATCAACCGATGAATGGATAAAGAAGATGTGGTATATATCTACAATGGAATACTATGCAGCCATCAAAAGAAATGAAATTTGCCTTTTGCAATGATGTGGATGGAACTAGAGGGTATTATGCCAAGCGAAATAAGTCAACCAGAGAAAGACAATTATCATATGATCTCCCTGACATGAAGAATTTGAGAGAAAAAGTGGGGGGGTTGGAGGGTAGGGAAGGAAAAAGTGAAACAAGATGGGATTGGGAGGGACACAAACCATAAGAGACTCTTAATCTCACAAAACAATATGAGGGTTTCCGGGGTGGGCGGGGGGAGGGATAGGGTGGTTGGGTTATGGACACTGGGGAAGGTATGTGCTATGGTGAGTGCTATGAAGTGTGTAAACCTGACGATTCACAGACCTGTACCCCTGGGGCTAAGAACACATTATATGTTAATTAAAAAAAAAAAAAAAACCACAAGCTAGACTGTTTTTCACCATTGTGTATACACTTGGCCTGAGAAATTCATGATTTCTTGCCTCCACAAAAGTAACAGAAATTGGGGATGCCTCAGTGTCTATTTCCTCACCTACTTACACAAGTTACTCTAGTCAGCTTCCCAAACTCATAATTCTGAAGAAAGAAGTAAGCATCAGCCTCTATGTTCCCATATGTTTCCAAACCCTGGCACACATATAAAATTCTCCGAAGAATTCCAACCACACTCTGATGATAACCCAAGATGTGTTGAAAAGTTTCTGCAAGTCAGCAAGTTTCAGGCCAGGGAGTAAGAAAATTGTCTTTGTGCAGGTACTTCCACTCTTTCTTTTAGGGGTCTTCTAGGATCTACCCCACCTATATATGCTTCTTTAAGTCAACAACTTAATACTTCAATGAGTCTGCTCTCAATTTCTAGTCATCTTTTTATATAGTCTGGAAATAGATGATGGGGTGAGGGTTTCAGGCGCCATTTGCAGGTCCTGAAGAGATGTATCTAGCAGTCTCTCTTTAGGATTTTGACTGTACCTACTGCATATGAACTCACTTTTGGATCCTGAGGTGAAATTTTGAGACAAGAGTAAATGTCCTTGCAACATTCAACTATAGGACAAAAAGGTCTGGAGATAGAAGATAATGAACCAAATTTTGGGCCTGTTGGAATTGAGGTGTACGGGACTTTTTCTAGTATATCTGTCTAGACAGTCTGCAGCTGCGTATAAGTGTCTGGAGCTCAGGAGAGAGAACCTGGCTGAAGATGGGCAATAAAGTCATTATCATATAGATGGCATGTGATGGCATAAAGAGGCATATAGATGGCAAGTGAGACAAATAGAAGGCTAAAGAGAAGCCTTGGGAAACCAAAATTCAAGGACTTGTTAGATCCACTTGTTAGAGAAATGGCAAAAAGATATGTAAGAGAAAAATAATAACTAAATATGGCATTCATACCCTTATTTCCCCAGAGGTACACATTACTCTGCTCTCTTCATAAAGCAGGTTCTTAATGATGTCACATGAGCCTTATCTAATGAGGGTGCAAAAAGTACACAGTCTTGGCTGGTCTAGAGTGCCCAGGAGATACTATTTAAAATTCTCCTGTGTTCTTCAATCGGCAGAGACAGTGTGTCATTTCCATCTTTGCAGCAAGCACTAATGATACTTGCACAGATGACAATGTCTCCTCTGGTGAAAAATTAATGCACCACAACAATTCTCCTACCTGGGGTTAATGAACATGTCAGATGCTGAAAATGAGTTGTTTGAAACTAAATTACTATAATCTATATTTAGAAGATTGCCACAGGGGATGGTGGGAGGAGGGGAATTATGGGAGTAGGTGGGTGGATATATTTGAAGTTGTCTTTACCTTTGGTCTTAATTTTCGCCAGGTCTTTAAAATAATTACTTGCTCAGTAGTCTCATATAAAGAAGAAAAATGTCATCACATATTCTATAATGTTGGCTAGAATCCTCCTGAACGATTATTTTTATTCATTCATTCATTAAATAAATAAGTATATTGAACACTCATTCTGTGCCAGGCACTCTGTTATGTACTGGAGATAAGGATGAGTAAGACATGAAGGTCCTTGCCCTAAAAGAGCCCATAACTGTGCACTGAAAATTAAAATTTAAGTAACTATAGTATAACACTTGTGGCAAACCTGGGGGGAAGGTGGAGGGGGCATTGAGATATGCAAAGATAGACTCCCTAATCCACCTGGAATCCTTTTGGGAAGCTATACTTCAGATTGAATCTTGAATGACAAATATCTTAGGCAAGTACAGAGAAACTATCGCAGACAGAGAAAAGAGCTGTGCAAAGGCAGAAAGGTATGAGTAGGGAGTCTGTACAAGAAACAGAGTTTTTATAATGTGTAACAGATTGATTAATGGGAGCCCATTCACATTAAAAAGGGCTCAGATTTTAAAACACATTTAATGAGTGTACTTAATGCCTGTTAAAAGCAGGGTGTAGGGTTAAGAGGAGAAATTGTGAGCCAGGCAGACCTGCATTCTAACTCCAGCTTTACCCCTTGACTACTTTTGAGATTTTGGGCCAAGTCTCTCTAATCCCCATAATCTCTCTAATCCTCAATTTTCTTATCTGTGAAACAGAAGTAATTATCATTTATAGAGTACTTACTATGTGCTAATCAATTTAGGTTATCTAATATATTATTCAAAACCACCATGTCAGTACAATTTTTGACCCATTTTCCAATGAAGAGTTAAGGCAAAGACACTAACCCAAGCTCAAATAGGTGTTAAGTGATAAAGTCAGGATTCCAACCCATCACCCTGACACCCAGTCCATGCTTTCTTAACTGTTATATGCAATTATTATATTGGATAGTTGTAAGTTGTAAGCTCATGCATGTAAATTGGTTAATGAAGCATCTGGCACACTGCACACTCTATAAATCTATAAATAAGTATAAGTACTACCTATTTCATTATTATTATTTTAATATGGCTGATAAGAATTATTGCTACTGATTATTATACTGTGGATTCTATGTAAGTCAAATGAGAGAGTAGACTTGAAGTACTTATAAAATTGTAAACTATGAAACAAACACAAATGGTTATTTTTTCTAATAGAATTTCTAATAGAATGTCTAATAGAATAGCAAGCCATGGGTCAGAGACGTTAAAGAAACAGCATGAGTTTGGAAGTTGGACAATACTGAGTTTGGAATCTGCCTCTGCCGTTTAGTAGTATGTGGATTTGTGCACATTAGTTCAAACCTCTGGGCCTCATCTCTACTATGGAAATAATAGTAATGATGATTAACATAACAACAGTATACACAGCATAGTGCTATCAATGACATAACATCTAAAAAGAACATATTATAATACCTGGCACAGGGTAGATTTTTAAACAATGGTAGCTGTATATTTATAATTATTATATTTATAGTAATCATTATCATTTTCATTGTAACTTACGCCTCTTGTGAAACACAAGTAATAACTCTTCAAATACAAATGCATGTTTGTTTTTCCTAGAAACTGCTGTGGGTGATAATTATGATTTCTAGTGTCTTATGCCACTACCCTCTATTACAATTCCTTGTTGCAACTTTTTAAACACTGATTATCTTTGTTTTGTTTTTTTCACCAATATAAAGACAGGGCAGGAAATAATAGAATTGGCTGCTTAAAATAAGATGCCTGCATAAAGGAAGAAAAAAAATTCATCCCTCCATTTTGACAGATCAAGTAATAATTTTATCTACCATGGGAGAGTCTTAGTGGGTGTAGGAGTTATAACCATCATAAACAACACTTTTTCTTTCCTTTGAAAAGTCTTCCTGATTTATTATATTTACTTAGAAATTGTCACAGCTTCTCTTTCTTAGACACTTCCCCTGTCCCTTCCAATATTCATCCCATCAAGTGAGTAAGGCGGTGGTGTGGTGGGAGCAGAAAGATCAGAGCACTAACACTCCAAATGAGTTCTGTTCAGACTGGGCTTATGTTGAAAAATAATTTGATTTCTTTCTGTCTGCCCACATCCTATTCATAGGAGATGAGGAGTGGGAGTGGATGAGTAAAACAATGTCTCTTTTATTTAATAAAAATGGAGAGATACAAGCTCCAAGGGAATAATTTAGAGATTGCACATAAACCATGGCAAAGTATAAAGCCAGGCAGAGCCTGCAAGACAGTCTCCTTCATGCCTCAAGGTCTTTAGGTTGCTTACTCTCTAATAGAGAACATTCATGGAGACCTGAATGCTTTATAGTAACTATCACAATTATTATAAGTGTGTGCTTGCTTTCTAGGAAAGTAGAGCAATATAATAAAAAGAGCATGGGCTTTGGCCTCAAGGGGATCTGGAGTTGAATCCTAGCTCTGTCACTTAATAGCTAGTTAAACTATGAGCAAGTTGCTAAACCTCTTTGAAGCTTTGTCTATAAAATGGAGATGACTAAAACCCACAAAGATGTTAAAGAGAATTGAATGAGATAGTAAATGAAATTATCAAGAGAAAGCATTTTTAGCAATTGGAAGGAAAGACAGAGATTTCAAATATTCAAGGTCCCCTCTGTTTTCCATGCTGACTCTCCTACACACCCACTCCCTTCTCTATCAGTAATGATAAATAAACTCAACTTTCAATGTTCAACTCAAATATCATTGCCTCTAGGGAATTTTTCCTCTGTCTTCTAGAAAAGATGAACTCTTCCTTCTCTGAGCTCCTCAAAAACACAGATTATGTCATTCCTGCTATACCCCATACCATTGCTATATCCCCAGGGCCAAAGGCAACTATAGATGATCAATAAATAGTTGACTGATAAATAGATAAGTGAATGGTGAGTAAATGAGTGGTTAGGGTTTTTCCCCCTGTTTATATCCCCCACTGTGCCTGGCAAAATGCCTGTGAAAAGATGATGCTTAAAATGTCCATTAAAAGAACAGACCTATATCATTCATAACTAGGCTCAATCTGACCTTCTTCCTGCCACTCTTCAAATTTATGTTAAGGTTTTCTAGACATGGAAAGTCCTTCTTTGGCTACAGCTGAGCCAAAGTTTTTGCTGGAGCAGATGGACTGAACTATAATGAAAAGCAGACAGGAACCAGGAAGCTCTGAGAGAAAGCTGACATGATAGGGGCATGGCAGGAGGGAGACAAGCTGGGTAAAGTATTAAGACAGACATTTATACCTTTCAGACTTCTGGGCTTTGGCATGTATGATCATTTGCAATTTTTCTACCTGGCATGGTGCCCACTGGGAGCCACCCAAGTCCAGCACAGAACAGGATGGTTAATAACTAATAAAAGAAATCCAGTGGATTTCAGTGGCTGAAAGAACCAAAGTTGGGCAAGAGCATAGTATGTTCCAAAGATCCACCACTGTGTGTAAGCCAAAGCCTTGTTCAATTAATTGACTATATGAACATGAGTCCACAGTATGGTTTCTTAGGATAGAGGAAAAAAATAACAATTTTTATTAATTAACCTCCTTTAATGTGTCATTGTGGTAAAGTACACGTAACATAAAATTACCATTTCAACCATTTTAATTTTTACAATTCCATAATATTTAATATATTCACAAAGTTGTATAACCATCATTAGTATCTAGTTTCATAATACTTCCATCACCCCAAAAGGTAGCCCCCATATCAATTAAGCACTCACTCCCTACTCCCCCCCCCACTACCACCTAATGGCAAACATTAATCTGTTTTTTGTTTCTTGAATTGGCCTATTTGAGACAATTCATATAAATGGAATCATATAATATACAGTCTTTTGTGTCTGGATTCCTTCACTTATAATGTTTTCAAGGTTCATTTATGCTGCGGCATCTGTTCACCTATCATTCCTATTCATGGCTGAATAACATTCCACTGTATGAATATAATTCATTTTTTAATTTTTTTATTTATTTGAGAGAGAGAGAGAGAGAAAGAGAGCAAGACCATGATCAGGACAGAAGGAGAGGAGAAGCAAGTCCCCACCAAGCAGAGAGACTGATGTGGGATTCAATCCCCGGACACCCGGGATCATGACCTGAGCCACCTAGACACCCCTGAATATACTTCATTTTGTTTAAACATTCACCCATTGATGGACATTTGCGTTTTTTCCACCTTTTGGCTATTGTGAAGAAAGCTGTTATGAACATTTGCGTACAAATTTTTCTTGAACATCTGTTTTCAGTTTTTAGGTATATTCCTAGGAGTGGAATTGTGTCATATGGCAATTCTATGTTTAACTTACTAAAAAACTTACGAAGAAACTTTCCCACAGTGGCTGCACCATTTTACATTCCCATCAACAACGTGTAAGATTAACCTCCTTTTTAAAAAGTATTCATATATAAAGAACTTTATTCATATTTCAACATTTTATCCTCCCATTAATTCTATGAGGAAGGTACTTTTCCAAATGAAACTAAGGATTCAGTAGCTTGTCAAAACTCAGGTCTGTGAGGCCACAAAGCATGGACTTAGGCCTACAGAATTAGGCTTCCTTTCAAGCTGATGTGCTCTGCCTGCTCTCCTGAAGAACATAATAAGGGGCACCTGGGTGCTCAGTCATTAAGGGCCCCAGGGTCCTGAGATCCGACCCCATAGAGGGTTCCCTGCTCAGCGGTAGCCTGCTTCTCCGTCTCCTACTCCCTCCACTTGTGTTCCCTCTCTTGCTGTCTCTCTTTCTGTCAAATAAATAAATGAAATCTTTTTTAAAAGTGAAGAACATAGGGGCTGCCTGGGTGGCTCGGTGGGTTAAGCCTCTACCTTCAGCTCAGGTCCTGATCTCAGGGTTCTGGGATCAAGTCCCACATCGGGCTCTCTGCTAGGCAGGGAGACTGCCTCCTCCTCTCTTTCTCTACTTGTGATCTCTCTCTCTGTCAAATAAATAAAATCTTTAAAAAAAAAAGTGAAGAATATAATAAGCCTCAGAATACATTCCTGGCTGTGCCTATGCCCACCCCTAACTCAGCAACATGTGGGTCCTTTCAATTATCCTAAGAGTCTATGGACTAGGTATTTTTACAGCTAGTATTAGATTTAATTACCATTCTACATATAGAAAACTTGAGATCAAAGGGTAATATTTATTCAAACTTTCATGAATTAGCAGCACAAAAGATTATTACTCTTTGTAGCAGGTGATAGATTTAACCTTCTGCCTTAAACAACTATAAAACTGAACAAAACAGGGGCCCCTGGGTGGCTCAGTGGGTTAAGCATCCAACTTTTGATTTTGGCTCAGGTCATGGTCTCTGGGTTGTAAGATTAAGTCCTACATTGGGCTCTGTGCTGGGGATGGAGCCTGCCTAAGGTTCTCTCTCCCTCTCACTCTGCCCCTCCCCTTTCCCTATCTAAAACAAACAAACAAACAACCAAAAGAAAAACTGAGCAAAATATATAAAACAGTTTTCAGATATTGCAAAACAACTGGGGCAAAAAAAGAAAACCTGAAACAAAACAAAATGGTGATGCCTAAGAGAGAGTGAACAAACAAGGTGACTCTTTGATTACCCAATTTACTATCCAAAGAGAATTTCCAGGCCATACCACAGATAGGTAAACCGAAGTAGATCCTAGGGGTCCACCTGAGTTAAGAAGATGAATTTGGGGGTATTTGTAGGCTAAAGTTGCTAGAGATCTCAAGGTCCTTTCAAATTTTCAGTTGAGTACAGATCAATGCATGTGTGTGCAAACTACCCAAGGGTAGGGGATAAAGAAAACACTGGAAAGGAGATCAGAAAAAGCCTCAGAGTTCAGGCAAAGCTGGGAATAGTTCACATTACCAATTGTGATAGTTAATTTTATGTGTCAGCTTGGAGGGTGTTTTGGGATGAGATTAACATTTAAGTTGGTGAATCTGGGGTAAAGCAGATTGCAGATTGCTCTCCATAATGTGAATGTGCCTTATTCAATCAGTTGAAGCTCTGAATAGAACGAAAAGCAGGAAGAGAACTGATATTTGTTAAGCACTACTATATTCCTGAACTTTATTAAGTGCTTTACTTAGATTATCTAATTTATCTCAAACATCTCAATAATATAGTTATTATTATCCTCATTTTATGGAAAAGGAAATTGAGATTTGGGAAAGATATATAATTAGTCAAAGATCCAGGACTAGGAGTATTAGATCTGGATGGATATCCAGCTATGTCTGACTCCAAAGTCTGAGTGAGACACCATAAAAGGAAAATAGCCCCAGGAATCCTTTAAGGGGAGACAAAAAGATGCCAGGACCATTTGTCTTTTACAGGCTGAACCGAGATGTTCAAGTATGCAATCATAAGTGATCATAAGTGGCCCTATATACAGTATTGGGTTAAAACTCCAAACCTTATTTTAGTTCAGATCATGTTTTAAACTGAAGGTATGCATTCTGATTTGTATTATAAATATATTTCTCAATCAAAATAATAAAGTAATATCAATAGATATCAGGTGATGAGTATTTCTATAAATCTGATACTATGGTAATCACTTTAGCTATATTATCCATTTAAAAAAATTTTTGATATGTTTCAGTATTTTCCAAGAATAGTAGAAGGCCTTAGTCAAATGAACAGTTTCTTCCGTAAGTCAATATCCCATCATTACAAAGAAGTTTTAGGTTATACTTATGTATTAATTCAGTTTTTTTTTATACCAAATATTCAATGAGTGTTAGCTCAGGTGTTGTTCCTGGATCAGAAATCCTACTCTTCTGATTTCTCTGGTCAGAACCTGACAGTTCAAAACTCTAAGATAAAGTGAACTGATTGGAATCCAGAACATTTTGCATTTTCTCCATAATTTACTCTAACTTGGCCCTAACCTATCATTCACCTGTACCACCTCCATCCATCTCCTGCTTCAAACATGCTTCTGAACTTATCCCTCACCGTACGCTTCCCAGAGCCCTTCTTCAATCAACACTCAGTAACCATTCCAAGTCTCTACTGTGCCAGTGCACAGGAGACATTATAACCATAGTGAAGGATATAAGAGTGAATCAAATATAGTCTCTGCCTTCAAGAAATTTAGTTAAGTAGGAATCACTTTTGACCCTTCTTTGCTCTTTTACCTTCATCACTTATTTCTAAACACCACCAAATTCCATCTACTACATGCCTTATATATTGTTCATACCCATACACTTAGTTCTATCCTCACTGACACTGGCATAAAACAGGCAATTTCACTAATCTATTCCCTAAACTTCACCCTATTTCATTCTTTACAACAAAGCCAGAATGATCTTTCTAAATCATATAGCTGACCATGTCATACCTACACTCAAACTTACCCAATAGCTTCCCAATAACTATAAGGAAAAGTCCAAACTTCTCAGAGGAATTTTAAGGCAAAGTCAACTACTGACTACTTCTATTGCTTTATCTTTCACTAGTCTCTCTTCCTCCCCAAGCAAACACTCTTTTCTTTAGTCTTATCAAACTACTTCCATTTTCTAACATGAACCATGCTCTCTCATGCCTCTGGACCTTCACATAGGCTATTTCCACTACCTAGAAAGCTATTATTTATTCACAAAACAATTTCTGAGCTACTGCTGTTGGCTAGGGCATGTGAGAATATGATACAATTTAAATATGGTACCTTTCCTTAAGAAGCTTGCCAGTGGGTTGTAGCCCATGGGGGGAAGATCCCAAGTGTTCTCTGCCATGGTTCCTGAATATGCTTCCTTGTGTCCTGCATATTCAGTTATCAAAAGTGCCATTTATCCTTTCCTATGGCATTGCTGTCTGTCAACTGGATGAATGATTAAAACTTCTCAGGGGATGTGATTTCTGAGGAAGTGATGATTTTTTTTTAATATATATATATATATATATAACTGTTTTAAAAGTCATGGTGCCCTTTGATGCCTTCCTGTAGGACAAAGGAACCTAGAGCTTATCTACATGTAGATATTCTATTAATATGTAATGACTCTTAGGACAGGAAGGAAATAAAACTGTATTTCCTTTTTGGACATTTCCAACAAAACTAAAGAAGGAAAATGGCCTCATCTTAATGAAAGAGGCCGCTCTTGGGAATGTGGTTAAGGGAAGGTTACAGAAGCAATCTTTGAAGGAATATGGACAAAGCACAATTCATCATTTCTTCCCAGGAAAGTGATTATCAGGAGAAAGGTAGCTTCAAGGCCAGCTCTGCTCTGCTTCACAAAAGATTCCATTTACATTTCAAGAAAGGACAGGAAAGAATACCCTACAAAGAGGCTATTTTACACAAGGCCTTCCCTATCTTCCCCAGGCAGTCTGACCCATTTTACTTGCAAGGACATTGCCTCTCTCCTTCCCTACGTCCTCAGACCATACAGGAACAGAAGTATCTCCCCCTAAAATATCTCTCACATCCCAGGAAAGCTAACTTTCTAAGACACAAATCAAATTGTCTTACTTCTTTTGTTCCTTTAGCCACATCTCCCTGTATATTGTAAGTGAGTGTTTAAGCTCCTCAGACTGCCATTTAAAATCCTCCACATCCTAACCCCACCTACCTCTGCAGCCAGCTTCTTACTGTAGACTAATTCAAGTTACACCATTACTATGTGCTCCTGTCCCACCATTTCACACGTTTATGCCTTTGCCTGGGATACCTTTGTTCCTGTATGAGTTATTTTGTTTATCCTTCCTGAACTATTTTCTACTCTTCTCAATCAGCTTTTGTCCTTGGAGGCTGGGAGGATGACCTCTACAGACAACATGAGGTGAGATCCCTTGCCCTCCCTCGTCCTATTGGATTAGGCCAATGGAGAGCACTGATAGAAGATTGGAGGGCAGGAGGAAAGAGAGGCTGGGATATTTATTCTGTACCTTCTCCTCATATCAGCCACACAAGAGAGTTGTTATCTATGGTTTTTGCAAGATTCTAGTAACAGCTTCCTCCCCCATCCCTTCAGGCTTTGGGATGGGTACAGCCTTTACTTTTACCAGTCCTCAGGTGCTCCTCCATCCCTGTGGATTCTTTTAAATCTCTACTCATTTTTCTAGTCTCTTTTAAAATTCTTCAATTACCTTTTTGAATAAACCACCTATGTCCACCTGAGATTGACATGGATAATACACTAAAACATCTCTTCACCCTTTAAGATCGGTCCAGAAGATATCTCCCCAGGAATCCCCAGAGCTAGGTTACAGAGTTAGTTGTTTCCACACCTTTACTTGTACTACTACCATATACTTAACAAGTTGCATTTTTAATTGTTATGATAAAATATAAATTCAATGGAAGAAGGGAACTTGCCTCTGTTGTTTATGCTATTTATCCAACAATTAAGATGGTGTGTGGCATATTGTGAGTATTCAATAAATGTTTAATGAATGCTTATTTATAGTAAAAAGTAAGTCTGTATTCTTGGCATTTGGCTCAGAGAAGGTATCTTATAAATATCTACCTGAATTAAACTTTTCTTAAAAGAAAAGAAGAACTATTTCATGAATAGGTATGGGAAAGGAAGAAGAAAACTTCTATTGATAAGAAAATATAAACAATTAAGTCTCATACTAATACCTATCTCTTTCTATCACAGGGGAGCTGGGGCTAGAATAGAGAGTGACACAGAATCGTAAGACTAGAAACATCAAAACAGTAATAATCTGACTCTGTACTCATAGAATATGTTCTATGTTGTAGGTTCTGCATTAGTGGCATTCAAATAGTTATTATGCCCATTCTCCCAGTACCACAGTAAGGATGGTATAGTTATCTTTATATTACCAATGAGAAAATTAGATTCAAAAATGTTAAATAACTTATCCATAGACCCACAGCTAGTAAGTGGCAAAGCAAAGAATCATACCTACCTATGACCATCTGGCTTTAAGTATAGTGTTTTTGGGTACCAACGTACAGAAGAATCTTCAGACATCATTCCCTGCCATCTTCAAATTGTTAAGAACTGTGAAGGGTCTGAGATTTTTACCCTAATTGCAACCTAACAAAATAACTTGCCATAGTTTCATGGATACTGGCAGAAGATACAAGACTAGTGGATCACAGACAGAACTCACAGCAGTATCGGTAGCCAGAGTGTCAGCATTTGCCCTGGTTCCCTGAGCCCTACTTCCAATGGGACAGTGCAAAGAGGGCCAGGTGATCCTTGCACAAAGAATAGGTTGTGGTATAGGAGAGGAACTCTGAGATAAGAGAATTTGAATCTTTTTTAATGTATAGTAATCAAACCTATTCACTGCTGCAGATGGAGACAGTGTCTTTATCTTGCAGGATGATTGCTATAAGAAGATCCCAGAAAAGGCAGATTGGAACAAAGGCAATCAGGTTTCTTTTGTATGTGAGACATACAAAAAAATGAGATATACATACATCATCACCTAACACAAACCTCCTCTCTGACCTCTGCATAAATATTTCTAGTGATAAGGATCTTATCATCTTAAGGCCATCAATCCAATCAGATGGCAATTTAAACTCCCTGTAAAGTTATACTAAGTAAAAGCACTTTCCTTATAAATTTGCTCACAGACCTTATAAATAAATATAATAGATGATACTATTATTTAATCTTCATTTTATGGAAAAAGAAACTGCAGATCAGTGAGACTCAGTAATTCATTTAAGAGAAAGTGGTAGAGTCAGAACTATGGCTCTAAAGTATGTTTTCCCACTAAAGCAGGGAATATAGGAAAAGGAGAAGCCAAAAATCATGGATCCTTAGGAAGACACACTGAGAAGGATAACAAGAAAATCTAGTGAAGCTATGAGAAATAAAAGAAGTGTGTCATTTGAGCATGGTTGTGAATTGTACCCTGCATGTAAGCTCCTCAAAAGCAGGAAATATACTTCATCATTATAGTCCTGGTGCTTGTTATTAGGTCTAGCATATAGCACCAATAAAGGTTTGCTCACTGAGTAAAGTTGTTATCCAAGTCATTAAACATTTCTCTATTAAAATTTTTCTAAAGATATTTAAATAACTAATACTGACCTACCTTTTTAATGAAAACACTTAACTGAAATATATGAGTATCATTACAGGTAAATGGAGATGTGAATATGAATAAATCAGTTTCAACTATTATTTATTTGACAAACATTTATTAACCTCCTATTCAGTAGTAGGCACCCTTATTCCACTATGCCCACCTAATAAAATAGAATTTCTTAATTATAAAAGTAATTTAAGTGAGCTGCAAATTCCTTAAGTTCTGCATAAAAATAATTAAATTATTAAAAGTTGCAGGAAAACAACAGGAGATAGAAGAGAAGAAGAGCAGCAATTATTGGAACAGAAAATCAACCACTTTCTGGAAGGTAGGATGTGCAGAGAAGTGAATACAAAGTGATGGGAAGATAGACCATGGGGGCAGGAGTGAGGACGGGGGTTGGCTCCCGGCCTGTTGAAGACCTCACGGGGACAGTGTGGTCTAAGGATCTGCAGTGTCACAGAAAGACCATAGGTGCCAGGGTGTGGCAGAGCTCCCAAGTATTTGACAGGGGAAGCCAGCTACAGAGATGGAGCCAAGAAGTGCACTCTCAGCTCAGGGATTACCTTAAACCATGATTCATGTCATACCTGGGCCACTGCTCTTCCAGCAGGGACTGCACAAGTGGCAGATCCAGAGACCCCCTCCTTCCACTTCTGGGACGAGCAGAACGGGAGCATGAGGCAGGAATCTGCTGGGTTTGGAGACTCCAAACAGTGCTGTGCACCAGAGATACAAATGGTTGGTCATAGGCAGGGGGAGCTCGGAGTGTGGCCAGAGACCAGGAAGAGGGGAGGGATTAACTACTTTTCTCTGGGCGTGCACTAGGGAGTGGGGCCCTGACCTCCTGGATCCTCTAGAGCCAAAGATTGGGAGGCTGCCATTTTCATTCCCATCCTCAAAAGCTGTATGGAAAGCATTCAGGGAACAAAAGCTACCAAGAGCAAACCTGCACAAATTGCTTAGCCTGGCCCCTGGAAAGAGGGGTGTAATTCCACCTCAGGCAAAGACATTTGAGAATAATTGCAACAGGCCCCTCCCCCAGATCAGCAAGAACATCCAGCCAAGAAACAGTTCACTGATCAAAGAGAACTATGGAACTCCAGAGTTAGGGGAAAACAACAATTAGAATTCATGGCTTTTTACCCATGATCATTTAGTATTTCAAAGTAAAACTTTTATAATTTTATTTTTTCTTATTCTATTTTTTTAACTTTTCCTATTTCCTATTTTAATGTTTTTAAAACATTTTTCTTATCAAAACCCTTTTAAAAAAATCTTTTTAAATTTTCATTGTTATAGTCATACTTTATCCCTTCATTGTATTTAACCTTATTTTTGTATACATATAGGTTTTCTTTTCTTTAAAATTTTGGGATACAATTTCTTCTAATAGATCAAAATATACCCTAAATCTAGTGCATGTCATTGTTCTACTCTCCAGCCTGATCACATTCTACCCTCTTTTTTTTTTCCAACCAACTTATCCTCTCAATTCCTTTTTTAGAATCTTTTTAAAAATTTCTATCTACAGTCATATTCCATTCCTTCACTATGTTTATGCTTATTTTTGGATATATGTAAGTTTTTCTTTCTTTAAAATTTTGGAGGTAGTTTTTTCTAAGAGACCAGAATACACCCAAAATCAAGTCAGTGACTCTTTTCTATTTACCAGTCTAATATAAATATTTTTTTCTTTTTTATTATATTATTATTTCCCCCTTTCTTCTGCCCCTGTTTAAGTTCTCTTCAGATTTGTTTAGCGTATATGTTTCTGGGGTCTTTGCCACCCGTTTAGTATTTTGTACTCTCATTCATCTATTCTTATCTGGATAAAATGGCAAGGCTGAAAAACTCACCAAAAAAAAAAAAAAAAAACAAGAGGCAGTACCAATGGCTAGGGACCTAATCAATACGGACATTAGTAAGATGTCAGAACTAGAGTTCAGAATGATGATTATCAAGGTGCTAGCTGAGATTAAAAAAAAAAAGCATGTTCTAAGATAGAGAATACCATTCTGGAGAAATAAAATAACTAAAATATGACCAAGTTGAAATTTAAAAACGCTATTAATGAGTTGCAGTAAAAAAACGAAGGCTCTCACTGCTAGGATAAATGAGGCAGAAGAGTGAATTAGTGATATAGAAGACCAAATGATGGAGACTAAAGAAGCTGAGCAAGAGAGACAAACTACTGGACTACCAGGGGAGAATTCAAGAGATAAATGATACCACAAGACAAAACAATATTTTAAAAATTGGGATTCCAGAAGAAGAAAAAAGAGAGAGGGAGGCAGAAGGTACATTGGAACAAATTATAGAAGAGAATTTCCCTAATATGGCAAAGGGAACAAGCATCAAAATCCAGGAGGCACAGAGAACCCCACTCAAAATCAATACAAATAGGTTGACACCCCATGATCTAATAGTAAAACTTACAAATGTTAGTGACAAAGAGAAAATTCTGAAAGCAGTTCAGGAAAGACATCTGTAATATACAATGGTAAAAATATGAGATTGGCAGCAGACCTCTCCACAAAGACCTGGCAGGCCAGAAAGGGCTGGCATTATATATTCAGAGCATTAAACAAGAAAAATAAGCAGCCATGAATACTATATCCAGCTAGGCTGTCACTGAAAATAGAAGGAGAGATCCAAAGCTTCCAGGACAAACAAAAATTAAAAGAATGTGCAAACACCAAACCAGCCCTACAGGAAATATTGAAAGGGGTCCTCTAAGCAAAGAGAGAGCCTGAAAGTAACAGACCAGAAAGAAACAGAGACAATATGCAATAACAGTCACCTTACAGGCAACACAATGGCACTAAATTCACATCCTTCAATAGTTACTCTAAATGTAAATGGGCTACATGCCCCAATCGAAAGACCTAGGGTATCAGAATGGATTAAAAAAACAAGACCCATAGAGAGGCTGTCTAGAAGAAACTCATTTTAGACCCAAAGACACCTCCAGATTTAAAGTTAGGGGTGCAAAACCATTTACTATGCTAAAGGACATCAAAAGAAAGCTGCGGTGGCAATCCTGATATCAGATATATTAGATTTTAAGCCAAGACTTGAATAAGACAGGAGGAAGGACAATTAAGGATCTGTCCAACAAGAAGATCTAACAACTTTAAATATTTGTGCCCCTAACAGGGGAGCAGATAATTATATAAACTAATTAATAACAAAGAAACACATCAACAATAATACAATAATTGCAGGGGACTTTAACAACCACCACACTGAAATGAACAGGTCATCAAAGCAAAAGATCAACAAGGAAATAAAGGACTTAAAGGACACACTGGAACAGAAGGACATCACAGATATATTCAGAACATTCCATCCCAAAGCAACAGAATACACATTCTTCTCGAGTGCACATGGAACATTTGAGAGAATAGATCACATCCTGGGTCACAAATCAGGTCTCAATCAGTACCAAAAGACCTGGATCATTCCCTGCATATTTTCAGACCACAGAGCTCTGAAGCTAGAACTCAATCACAAGAGGAGAGTTGGAAAGAACTCAAATACACGCAGGCTAAAGAGCATCGTACTAAAGAAAGAATGGGTCAACCAGGAACTTAAAGAAGAATTGAAAAAAATCATGGAAACAAATGAAAATGAAAACACAACTGTTCAAAATCTTTGGGACAGAGCACAGGCGGTCCGTGAGGGGAAAGTATATAGAAACACAAGCCTTTCTCAAGAAGCAAGAAAGGTCTCAAGTACACAAGCTAACCCTACACCTAACGTAGCTGGAGAAAGAACAGCAAAGAAAGCCTAAACCCAGCAGGAGAAGAGAAATAATAAAGATCGGAGCAGAAATCAATGAAATAGAAACCAAAAGAACAGAAGAACAAATCAATGAAACTAGGAGCTGGTTCTTTGAAAGAATTAGTAAGATTGATAAACCCCTGGCCAGACTTATCAAAAACATAAGAGTGGGGGCACCTGGGTGGCTCAGTGGGTGGGGACCTCTGCCTTTGGCTCAGGTCGTGATCCCAGGGTCCAGGGATCAACCACTGCATTGGGCTCCCTGCTCAGCAGGGAGCCTGTTTCCTCCTCTCTCTCTGCCTGCCTCTCTGCCTACTTGTGATCTCTGCCTGTCAAATAAATAAATGAAGTCTTAAAAAAAAAAAAAA
>NW_019154093.1:19013423-19089799 GCF_002288905.1 Enhydra lutris kenyoni
AAAAAAAAAAAAAAGATAAGGGAAAGGACCCAAAGTAATAAAATCATGAATGGTGAATGAAAGATCACAACCAACACCAAAGAAAAACAAATATAGGAACATATTATGAGCAACTATACGCCAGCAAACTTGAGAATCTGGAAGAAATGGATGCACTCCTGGAGACACATAAACTACCAAAACTGAACCAGGAAGAAATAGAAAACCTGAACAGACCCATAACCAGTAAGGAGATTGAAGAGGTCATCAAAAATCTCCCGACAAGCAAGAGCCCAGGGCCAGAGGGCTTCCCATGGGAATGCTACCAAACATTGAAAGAAGAATTCATACCTAGTCTCCTGAAACTGTTCCAAAAAACAGCAATGGAAGGAAAACTTCCAAACTCATTTTATGAGGCCAGCATTACCTTGATCCCCAAACCAGACAAAGACCCCATCAAAAAGGAGAATTACACACCAATATCCTTGATGAACACAGACGTGAAAATTCTCACCGAAATACTAGCCAATAGGATCCAATGGTACATTAAAAGGATTATTCGCCATGACCAAGGGGATTTATTCCTGGGCTGCAAGGTTGCTTCAACGTCTGCAAATCAATCCATGTCATACAATACATTGACAAAAGAAAGAACAAGAACCATATGGCACTCTCAATAGTTGCTGAAAAAGCATTTGACAAAGTACAGCATGCTTTTTTGACCAAACCTCTACAAAGTGTAGGGATAGAGGGTACATACCTCCGAATCATCAAAACCATCTATGAAAAATCCACTACAAATATCATTCTCAAGGGGGAAAAACTGAGAGATTTTCCCCTAAGGTCAGGAACACGGCAGGGCTGTCCGCTATCACCACTGCTATTCAGCATAGTACTGCAAGTCCTAGCCTTGGCAATCAGACAACAAAAAGAAAAGGCATTTGAATCGGCAAAGAAATCAAACTCTCACTCTTTGCAGATGATATGATACTTTATGTGGAAAACCCAAAAGACTCCACTCCAAAACTGCTAGAACTCATACAGGAATTCAGTGAAGTGTCAGAATATAAATCAATGCACAGAAATCAGTTGCCTTTCTATACACCAACAGCAAGACAGGAAAAAGAGAAATCAAAGAGTCGATTCCACTTACAATTGTACACCAAACCATAAGATACCTAGGAATAAACCTAACCAAAGAGGCAAAGAATCTGTACTCAGAAAACTAAAACATACTCATGAAAGAAATTAAGGAAGACACAAAGAAATGGAAAAACGTTCCATGCTCCTGGATTGGAAGAACAAATATTGTGAAAATGTCTATGCTACCTAAAGCTATCTACACGTTTACACAATCCCTATCAAAATACTATCCATTTATTCCAAAGAAATGGAAGAAATAATCCTAAAATTTATATGGAACCAGTGAAGACCCTGAATAGCCAGAGGAATGTTGAAAAAGAAAACCAAAGCTGGTGGCATCACAATTCTAGACTTCAAGCTCTGTTACAAAGCTTGTAATCATCAAGACAGTATGGTACTGGCACAGAAACAGACACATAGATCAATGGAACAGAGTAGAGAGCCTAGAAATGGACCCTCAACTCTATGGTCAACTAATCTGTGACAATCTGCAGGAGGGAATGCCCAATGGAAAAAAGACAGTCTCTTCAACAAATGGTGTTGGGAAATTTGGACAGTCACATGCAGAAAAATGAAACTGGACCATTTCCTTACACCACACACAAAAACAGACTCAGAATGGATGAAAGACCTCAATGTGAGACAGATTTCCATCAAAATCCTTGAAAAGCACACAGGCAGCAACCTCTTCGACCTCAGCCCCAGCAACTTCTTCCTGGATACATCGCCAAAGGCAAGGGAAACAAGGGCAAAAATGAACTACTGGGACTTCAACAAGATCAAAAGCTTTTGCACAGTAAAGGAAACAGTCAACAAAACCAAAAGACAACTAACAGAATGGGAGAAGATACTTGCAAATGACATATCACATAAGGAGCTAGTATCCGAATTCTATAAAGAACGTGTCAAACTCAACACCTAAAGAACAAATAATCCAATCAAGAAATGAGCAGAAGACAGGAACAGACATTCTGCAAAGAAGACATCCAGAGGGCTAACAGACACATGAAAAAGTGCTCCACATCACTCGCCATCAGGGAAATACAAATCAAAACCACAATGAGATACCACCTAACACCAGTCAGAATGGCTAAAATTAACAAGTCAGGAAATGACAGGTGTTGGCGAGGATTCAGAGAAAGGGGAACCCTCCTACACTGTTGGTGGGACTGCATGCTGGTGCAGCCACTCTGGAAAACAGTATTGAGGTTCCTCAAAAAGTTGCAAATAGAGCTATCCTATGACCCATTAATCGCACTACTGGGTGTTTATCCTAAAGATACAAATGTAGTGATCCGAAGGGGCACGTGCACCCGAGTGTATATAGCAGCAATATCCATAATAGCCAAAGTATGGAGAGAACCTAGATGTCCATCAAGAGATGACTGGATAAAAAAGATGTGGTGGATAGATACAATGGAATACTATTCAGCCATCAAAAGAAATGAAATCTTGCCATTTGCAATGATGTGGATGGAACTAGAGGGTAATATGCTGAGAGAAATAAGTCAATCAGAGAAAGACAATTATCATATTATCTCTCTGATATGAGGAATTTGAGAAGCAGGGTGGGGTTTGGAGTTTAGGGAAGGAAAAAAATGAAACAAGATGGGATTGGAAGGGAGACAAACCATAAGAGACTCTTAATCCAATGAAACAAACTGAGGCTTGCTGGGGAGTGGGGAGGGGGTAAGGATAGCATGGCTGTGTTATGGACATTGGGGAGGATATGGGCTGTGGTGAGTGCTGTGGAATGTGCAGTCTGATGATTCACAGACCTGTACCCTTGGGCAAATAATACATTATATGTTACTAAAAATAATAATGAAAATGTAATGTTAAAATCATACTAAATTATTACTAGATAGATGGACATATGTCTATCTATCTATGTATCTACACGTATGTATAAGTGACCATGCCCCCCCCATATAAAACAGAGCATCCTCTGTACCTTTGTGACTGGGAGTAGGTAGGAAAACACTGTCTATTTTTCTCCCGCTTAAAGCAGACTTAGAGTTCTAGCATCTACTTTAACCAAATTATCCAGGAATCAGAAAACAAGACAGTTGCTTTTCTACTGCACTAGGACAACTTTTTAAGGGAATATTGTCCTCCCACTCATAAACTTCACCTATCTTCCTGTATCTTTTGGAGACGTAACTCTCAGAAAGGAAAATGGAAAGAATACAGAAGAGGATGATTGGTAACACAAAGTATCTTAGAATGAGTTTTCCCTACTCTTTCAAAGGCAAAAACAGATACCAAAACCAGGGAACCATACATACAGGAAATTGTAGTGTGTTATTTAATATACACTGTACTTCTAAGAATCAGAAAATAAAACTAAGGTGGGGGTGTGTGTATAAATGTGTGTTTGCATGTTTGTGTATTTGTTTGACAAGTAGAGGGAGAAGTAAAATAATCTAAATGCACCACAGATAAACATGCTAAAAAAAAAAAATTTCTTCCAAACAGGCATGTTCTGGTCTTCTCAAGAGGAAGAGCTCAGTATGCAATGGCTGCTGTTGAAGGCTGCTCTCCACAAAGGAAAGGGTCTTTCTCTGCATCAGTTGTCTCCCATCTGTCCAACATACCATATTGAGACCAGGGGATAGAAACAATGGTGCAGGAGAGGAAGAAGCTTTAGCCAATCATTTCCTTCCCGAGGCCATTAGAGGCCAAGTACCCACAGAAGTCAGACACCTGGTTTCTGGCAACACTCTTCTTAACCGTGCCAGAGCCTTCTCTAATTATAAAATAACTCATGATTATACAATTATCTAGCTTTCAACAACACACAGGTAAAACTGATAACATAGAATTGGATCAAAAGTTTTTAGTTCAAAAACAAGTTCATTAAAATGACAAACTGGCTAAAAATGAACAATGACAGTCACATTATCCTCCTGTGTGTTTATTTTACTTGATCCTCTCCCTTTATATTGGTTCCTTCTCAGCAGCATTTGCATATGCTCATGTCTCTCCAATTTCAAATTAGCTTTCTTTGACTCCCTATTTTTCTGTAGCCAGAACACTATCTCTTCCAACCTCCTTAAAAACTTCAGTCATCCATCTATCCACATGTACATCCTAAAAATTTATTTGGAGGCCCACCATGTGCCAAATTATGAGATAGGTGCAGAAATAAAATGAATAGAATAGGAAACATCTAAACTTATGAAACTTACTTTCATTTTTCTTTCTTTCTTTCTTTCTTTTTTTTTTTAGCACAGTTTCTGGTATTTAGTAAGCTATCAAAGGTCAGTTAGTATTTTTCCTGATAAGTCTTTTTTCTTTTGCATTTGGCATTTTTTAGTTTGTTTGTTTCAAGTTTTTATTTAAATTCTCATTAGTTAACATATAGGGTAATAGTGGCTTTGGGAGTAGAATTTAGTGATTCATCACTTACATACAACACCTAGTGCTCATTTTCTATTGAAAAAAATACAAACAAAAACAAACAAACAAAAACCAACAAAGAAAATATTAAAAAGAGTTTACAGACACTGTTCAAAGTAAGAGTAGAAAATATGAGGTTGTTATATTGTGTGGTCTGGAAACTCATCACTGAAGAGGGACATTTAGGGTGAAATGTGAATAAAGGAACAAGATAAAGATCTAGAGAAAGAGTATCCCAGGCACTGAGAACAGCTATTGCAAAAAGTTACAGTAGAGACAAACATAATTTTTTTAAGGAATAAATAGTGTGGCGAGAGCAGAGTGGGAATGAAAAGAGTGGTAAAAGATGAAGTTGAAGAAGTAGGCAGATACTTGATTGTGGATAGATGTGGAACCCAGAGCACAATATTTGGAATTTATTATAAGTACAAGCGCAAACCATGAATGGGTAGGAGAACAACAAGCTCTATGTTTTCAAAAGATTACTCTGGAAACAGAAGGGTAAGATGGGAGATATTGCCATGGTCCAAGTAAACAATAATAGTGAATTTGATTAAAGTGGTAGTAGGGTATATAGACCACATCTTCCTTATCCATTCGTCCATTGAAGGGCATCTTGGTTCTTTCCCCAGTTTGGCAACCGTGGCCATTGCTGCTATAAACATTGGGGTACAGATGGCCCTTCTTTACACTACATCTGTATCTTTGGGGTAAACACCCAGTAGAGCAATTGCAGGGTCATAGGGAAGTACTGTTTTTAATTTCTTGAGGAATCTCCACAGTGTTCTCCAAAGTGGCTGCACCAACTTGCATTCCCACCAACAGTGTAAGAGGGTTCCCCTTTCTCCACATCCCCTCCAACACATGTTGTTTCCTGTCTTGCTAATTTTGGTCATTCTAACTGGTATAAGGTGGTATCTCAATGTGGTTTTAATTTGAATCTCCCTGATGGCTAGTGATGATGAACATTTTTTCATGTGTCTGATAGCCATTTGTATGTCTTCATTGGAGAAGTATCTGTTCATATCTTCTGCCCATTTTTTGATATGATTGTCTGTTTTGTGTGTGTTGAGTTTGAGGAGTACTTTATAGATCCTGGATATCAACCTTTTATCTGTACTGTCATTTGCAAATATCTTCTCCCATTCGTGGGTTGCCTCTTTGTTTTGTTGACTGTTTCCTTTGCTGTGCAGAAGCTTTTGATTTTGATGAAGATGTGGTCCATATACACTATGGAATATTATGCCTCCATCAGAAAGGCTGAATACCCAACTTTTGTAGCAACATGGATGGGATTGGAAGAGATTATGCTGAGTGAAATAAGTCAAGCAGAGAGAGTCAATTATCATATGGTTTCACTTATTTGTGGAGCATAACAAATAGCATGGAGGACAAGGAGAGATGGAGAGGAGAAGGGAGTTGAGGGAAATTGGAAGGGGAGGTGAACCATGAGAGACTATGGACTCTGAAAAGCAACTTGAGGGTTTTGAAGGGGCGGGGGGTGGGAGGTTGGGGGAACCAGGTGGTGGGTACTGGAGAGGGCACGGATTGCATGGAGCACTGGGTGTGGTGCAAAAACAATGAATACTGTTACGCTGAAAATAAATTTAAAAATTTTTTAAAAAAGCGGTAGTAGGGAAGAAGAAATAGATAAAATGGGATATGTTCTGACAATAAGCTTAGTTGACTTAGTGATAGATTCAACATGGAGGGTAGGATTACAAAAAGTGTAATTGATGAGAACTTCCAGATTATTTTATTTTTAATTAATTAATTTATTTTTTTAATTTTTTAATTCTTTATTTCTTTTCAGCATAACAGTATTCAGCACAGGAAGAAAAATATCATTCCAAATTCCCCAAATGAAGATCATCCCAGTCTGATATATTCAAGATCACATGAGAAGGGTCAGGTCCAAGGAACAGAGGTAGGGACAAGAAGAAGACACGCAGAACAGAGGGCACATTCCTCCTGAAACTAGGTAAACAGCTCTGTAGAATTTTCTACAGATAAAGGTTTAGATCCTGAGCAAGAAACTGGTTCAGGGGTACTTAGCCCCCTCTGCAGGTCTAACTCTTGCTTCATCAAAACCTGCTTGAATCCCTTACAGATGCAAAATATGGGCCATGGGCACAAATGCACCTGTCCCCCACAGAAGCAGGGCAAAGCTGGCAGAGACCCAGGATAGGGCTACGCTGTGCTCAGTCGGCTACATTCCCAAGCACGACTAGAAACCCGTATGTAGCAACCTATTTTGGGATTCTGCTCACTCTGAAGACAATATGTTCTTAGCTTTCTTCCCAAGATATTTCCTTCTATAAGTTTAAAAAAACAACCATTCTTTTGACCAGCATAATTATAAGGTCTTGGAATCCCTTCTAGCCTATGTATCTGAGGGGACACAGACCAAATATGAAGTAAAGTGGGGAGCACTTCTTCAAGGTTTGTGCTATGTATTGTATATACACAATTCATTATAACAACTTTATGAGTTAAATAATATTATCAAGTAAGTTGAAAAGCCAGGATTTGACTCGTTAAGACTAACCATCCTCTTCTCTCTGGGATATCTGTGGCCATCAATCCTTCAGAAGGTAAAATAATTTCAAAACCAGAAGAGGCCTATTGGAGCAGCAGGCAAAGTCAGTTTAGTTAGGTTCTAGCTCGTCTGATTTGCCATCTCTCTCACAAGCTGTGTAAGTCTAAACAAACCTCTTCCTTCTGGATCTATTTGAGAATATATAAAATGTAAATTGAACTAAGTAATTAAAATCCTTGATACCTCTCACAGGCTAGGACCTCTCACATGTTATGATGATGATGAGGATGAGGATGAGGATGATGACTATGACAACAAAGATAATAATGACAGCATTCGCTGCATTTATCAAATGCTTACTATATGCCAGACACTACTAAATGCTTTATAATGAGTAAGGGAGGCAAAGCAGGAAAGTTAAAATGAAGGATTTTGGACGGATAACATAGTATGTATTAAGGGCTGGGGTAAAGATGAATATCCAACTTTTGTATCAACATGGATGGACTGGAGGAGATTATGCTAAGTGAAATAAGTCAAGCAGAGAAATTGAATTATCAAATGATTTTGTTTATTTGTGGAGCATAAAGAATAACATGGAGGACATGGGGAGGTGGAGAAGAGAAGTGAGTTGGGGGAAATTGGAGGGGGAGACAAACCATGAAAGACTGTGGACTCTGAGAAACAGAGAGTTCTGTAGGGGGGAGGGGTGGAGGATTGGGTGAGGCTGGTGGTAGGTATTATGGAGGGCACATATTGCATGGAGCACTGGGAGTGGTGCATAAACAATGAATTCTGGAACACTGAAAATAAATAAAAAATAAAAAGGAAGGGGGGGAAACAAGTTTTAGGGGCACCTGGGTGGCTCACTGGATTAAGCCTCTGCCTTTGTCTCAGGTCATGAACTCTGGGTCCTAGGATTGAGCCCCACATCTGGGTCTCTGCTCAGCGGGGAGCCTGCTTCCTGCCCCCTCCCTCCCTGTCTACTTGTGATCTCTCTCTCTCTGTGTCAAATAAATAAATAAAATCTTAAAAAAAAAAAAAAAGAATAGTAAGGACCTCCTAAGCAACTGAAGTCCTAGAAAAAAATGTATAAAAGAAAAACATTGAGTCAAGGACAGATAGTTCAATATGACTAGAACACAGGAAGGGACAGCTCTTGAATGTAAACTAAAGAGTTAGGTTTTTATTTTATAGACAAATGGAATTTTTCAAAGTGCTGGAACAAACAATCCTAATATCTGTATGGAACCAGAAAGACCCCAAATTGCCAAAGAAATGCTGAAAAAGAAAAAAAAACAAAAAAACAAAGCTGGTGACATCACGTTGCCTGATTTCAAGCTAGATCACAAAGCTGTGATCACCAAGACAGCATGGTACTGGCACAAATATGGGCACATAGATGAATGGAACAGAACAGAGAGCCCAGAAATGGACCCTCAACTTGATGGTCAACTAATCTTCAACAAAGAAGGAAAAAATATCCAATAGAAAAAAGACAGTCTCTTCTTTCTTTTTTATTGTTATTTTAGTCACCATAAAATACATCATTAGTTTTTGATGCAGTGTTCCAAGATTCATTGTTTATGTACAACACCCATTGCTCCATACAATATGTGCCCTCCTTAATACCAACACCAGGCTCACCCATTCCCCCACTCCCTCCCCTCTAAAACCCTCAGTTTGTTTCTCAGAGTCCACAGTCTTTCATGGTTCATCTCCCCCTTTGGTTTCCCCTAATTCACTTTTGTTTCCTTCTCCTAATGTCCTCCATGTTATTCCTTATGTTCTACAAGTAAGTGAAACCATATGATAACTGAATTTCTCTGCTTGACTTATTTCACTCAGCATAATCTCCTCCAGTCCAATCCATGTTGATGCAAAAGCTGGGTAATCATCCTTTCTGATGGTTGAGTAATATTCTATGGTATATATGGACCACATCTTCATTGTCCATTCAAAGACAGTCTCTTCAATAAATGGTGCTGGGAAAATTGGACCACTATATACAGAAGAATGAAACTGGACCATTCTCTTGCACCATACACAAAGACAAACTCTAAGTGGATGAAGGGCTTCAATGTGAGACAAGAATCCATCAAAATCCTAGGGGAGAACATAGGCAGTAACCTTTCGACATCAGCCACAGCAACTTCTTTCAAAACACATCTCCACAGGTAAGTGAAACAAAAGTGAAAGTGAATTTTGGAGACTTCATCAAGATAAAAATCTTCTGCACAGCAAAGGAAACAGTCAACAAAATAGAGAGGCAGCCAACAGAATGGGAGAAGATATTCACAAATGACATTACAGATAAAGGGCTGGTATCCAAGATCTATAAAGAACTTCTCAAACTCAACACCCAAAAAACAAATAAGCCAGTCAAAAAATGGGCAGAGGACATGAAAGGACATTTCTCCAAAGAAGACATACAAATGGCTAACAGACACATGAAAAAATGTTCATCATCATTAGTCATCAGGGAAATTCAAATCAAAACCACACTGAGTTTATCTTTGTGTACAGTGTAAGAGAATGGTCGAGTTTCATTCTTCTACATATAGCTGTCCAATTTTCCCAGAACCATTTACTAAAGAGACTGTCTTTTTTCCATTGTGTATTTTTTCCTGTTTTGTCAAAGATTATTTGACCAGAGTTGAGGGTCCATATCTGGGCTCTCTACTCAGTTCCACTGGTCTATGTGTCTGTTTTTATGACAGTACCATGCTGTCTTGGTGATCACAGCTTTGTAGTAAAGTAAAGTAAATCAGGTAACATGATGCCACCAGTTTTATTTTTGTTTTTCAACATTTCCTTACCAATTCGGGGTCTCTTCTGATTCCATACAAATTTTAGGATTATTTGCTCCAGCTCTTTGAAAAATACCCATGGAATTTTGATCAGAATGGCATTAAAAGTATAGATTGCTCTAGGCAGTATAGACATTTTAACAATGTTTATTCTTCCAATCCAAGAGCATGGAATGGTCTTCCATCTTTTTGTGTCTTCTTCAATTTCTTTCATGAGTGTTCTGTAGTTCCTCGAGTACAGAACCTTTACCTCTTTGGTTAGGTTTATTCCCAGGTATCTTATGATTCTTGGTGCTATAGTAAATGGAATCAATTCTCTAATTTCCCTTTCTGTATTTTCATTGTTAGTGTATAAGAAAGCCACTGATTTCTGTACATTGACTTTGTATCCTGCCGCGTTACTGAATTGCTGTATGAGTTCTAGTAGTTTTGGGGTGGAGTCTTTTGGGTTTTCCATATAAAGTATCATGTCATCTGCGAAGAGAGAGATTTTGACTTCTTCATTTCCAATTTGGATACCTTTTATTTCTCTTTGTTGACTGATTGCTGTTGCTAGGACTTCTAATACTATGTTGAACAATAGTGGTGAGAGTGGGCATCCTTGTCGTGTTCCTGATCTCAATGGGAAGGCTGCACAAAGATAAACTCAAAATAGGTAAAAGACCTCAACGTGAGACAGGAATCCATCAGAATCCTAGAGGAGAACATAGGCAGTAACCTCTTCGATATCAGCCACAGCAACTTCTTTCAAGATATGTCTCCAAAGGCAAAGGAAACAAAAGCGAAAATGAACTTTTGGGACTTCATCAAGATCAAAAGCTTCTGCACAGCAAAGGAAACAGTCAACAAAACAAAGAGGCAACCCACGAATGGGAGAAGTTATTTGCAAATGACAGTACAGACAAAAGGTTGATATCCAGGATCTATAAAGTACTTCTCAAACTCAACACACACAAAACAGATAATCATGTCAAAAAATGGGCAGAAGATATGAACAGACACTGCTCCAATGAAGACATACAAATGGCTATCAGACACATGAAAAAATGTTCATCATCACTAGCCATCAGGGAGATTCAAATTAAAACCACATTGAGATACCACCTTATACCAGTTAGAATGGCCAAAATTAGCAAGACAGGAAACAACGTGTGTTGGAGAGGATGTGGAGAAAGGGGAACCCTCTTACACTGTTGGTGGGAATGCAAGTTGGTGCAGCCACTTTGGAGAACAGTGTGGAGATTCCTCAAGAAATTAAAAATAGAGCTTCCCTATGACCCTGCCATTGCACTACTGGGTATTTACCCCAAAGATACAGATGTAGTGTAAAGAAGGGCCATCTGTACCCCAATGTTTATAGCAGCAATGGCCACGGTCGCCAAACTGTGGAAAGAACCAAGATGCCCTTCAACGGATGAATGGATAAGGCAGATGTGGTCCATATACACTATGGAGTATTATGCCTCCATCAGAAAGGATGAATACCCAACTTTTGTAGCAACATGGACGGGACTGGAAGAGATTATGCTGAGTGAAATAAGTCAAGCAGAGAGAGTCAATTATAATATGGTTTCACTTATTTGTGGAGCATAACAAATAACATGGAGGACAATGGGGAGATGGAGAGGAGAAGGGAGTTGAGGAAAATTGGATAGGGAGGTGAACCATGAGAGACTATGGACTCTGAAAAACAAAAAACCTGAGGGTTTTGAAGGGGGACGGTGGGAGGTTGGGGTAACGAAGTGGTGGGTATTAGGGAGGGCACGTATTGCATGGAGCACTGGGTGTGGTGCAAAAACAATGAATACTGTTACGCTGAAAAGAAATAAAAAAAAAAAGAATGTTACTTTCACTGCATTCTGTTTATCAAGGAGCCCCTATCTTTAACCCAGATCCAAGATAAGTAGAATCAGACTCCAACTGTAACATGGGAATGGCAAGTTCACACTGCGGAAAAGCATGGGAGATGAAATATAGTACTGGAGCTATCCTTAGAGACTACCACACAAAGTCATTAATGGGTATCTCTGCGTTCATTAAAATCATCATGAGAAGAAAAAAAGAAAAAACAAACCACACTGAGATACCAACTTACACCAGTTAGAATGGCCAAAATTAACAAGGCAAGAAAAACACAAATGTTGGAGGGGTTGTGAAGAAAGGGGAACCCTCTTACACTGTTGGTGGGAATGCAAGTTGGTGCATCCACTTTAGAAAATAGTGTGGAGATTCCTCAAAAAATTAAAAATAGACCTACCCTATGACCCAGCAATTGCACTACTGGGTATTTACCTCAATGATACAGATGTAGTGACAAGAAGGGCCATATGCACCCTAATGTTCATAGCAGCAATGTCCACAATAGCCAGATTGTGGAAAGAGCCAAGATGCCCTCCAACAGACAAATGGATAATGAAGATGTGGTCCATATATACAATGGAATATTACTTAGCCATCAGGAAGGATGAATACCCAGCTTTTGCATCAACATGGATGAAACTGGAGATTACACTAAGTGAAATAAGTCAAGCAGAGAAAGTCAATTATCATATGGTCTCACTTATTTGTGGAACATAAGGAATAGCATGGAGGACATTAGGAGAAGGAAAGGAAAAGTGAATTGGAGGAAATCCGGAGGGGTAGATGAACAAGAAAGAATGTGGACTCTGAGAAACAAACTGAGGGTTTTAGAGGGGAGGGGTTGGGGGAATGGGTTATCCTGGTGATGGGTATTAAATAGGGCATGTATTGCATGGAGCACTGACTGTTCTATGCAAACAATGAATCATGGAACACTACATCAAAAACTAATGAGGTATTATATGGTGACTAATATACCATAATGAAAAAGAAATACTAAAAAGAAAGAAAGGAAGAAAGAAAAGGAAGGAAGGAAGGAAAGAAGGAAGGAAGGAAAATTAGAGAATTTGAGCAGGACACTGACAACAACCAAATTTGCTTTTTAGATTTTGGCTATTGATTATATGGATGTCAGTTTAGAGGGGAACAAGTAATCTAAACAGGGGTAATGGAGGCCTGGATGGGTAATGGCAGGCCTGGATGGGTAATGGCAATGGAGACACTGGAAAGTAAAGAAATAACAGACGTTCTAATATCATTATTAGCTCTTGCAATAGCAAATTACATTCGTCAAGAACTGAGTGGAAAGTTTTTCTAGACCCATCAATTCCTTTATTTCATTCATTCACTCATTTATACATTCAAAAATGTTTATTATGTACCTGTTTTATACTAGGCTCTTTTGATCTTTTTGCAAAAACTAATTTGGACTAGTGAGATCAAATGAATGTCTCTAAGTACTCACACTCACACTGAAACATGCTAGCAGCTTTCTGACCATTATGGCTTTTATTCTTACAACACTCTGTAAGAAATGTCCTTCCTGTCCTCTCTAGTGCCCAGCAGATGTTTGTAAATGAGAGCTTAAACCTCATAAGAATATCAAGGAATGAAATGACAGATTCAATAGATATTAGTTTGTAGGTGGTAACTGAAGTCATAAAAATTGAAAAGTATGAATGAGAAGAGTGGGGAAATTGTATGATGAGGGTAATATGAAATCCTAGGAAATCCCAACACTAAGGGTCCTCAAATGAAAAGAAATCCAAGGAAAATGGGCAGTACATGGAATATGAGAGGAAAATCAAGATAGAATGTTGCCAGGAAAATAAGAGAAAAGGGGTGGAAGAAAAGTGACTAACAATGTCAAATACTGGGGTTCATGTGGGATGAGGTTACAAAAGACATTTCAGGGTTTATCAGTCAATTTGAATACAGTGGTGGAGGCAGACAATAAAGTGCAACAGGTTGAAGATTGAATAGGAAGTGAGGAAGTAGAAGCAGTAAATATACGCAACTTCCAAAACTTTGGACATGAAGTCATACAACATGATAGTGCCTTCCCTATTAGCTCATTGAGTGATTATGATTCAGTGAGGTTCAAGAAGCAAAAACAGGAGTATCCAGAATACAGCCTAGCACTAGGACTGAATAGATACTGAACACTTGGTATTTGTATGTATTTTATATTTAACAAATTTTACTGAGTGTTTACCAGATTCCAGTCATTGTTCTTTGCAATGGGGAAACAATAATGAGTAAAAACAGATGTGGACTTAACCTCAAAGCATTTGTGGTCTATAGTGTATACGTGTGTGTGTGTGTGTGTGTGCGTGTGCATGTGTGTGTGTTTGTGTGGTGGGGTGAAGAAGTCATTAAATAAACAATCATGCAAACAAAGAAAACCACAACAGAAATAAGTTTGAATGAATTGTATATAAATATGAATGAGAAGGGCCCCTCCTGGCAAGGACAAAGTAGGCTGGATCTAAACAGTCAATGCTTTTTTCTAGACCTGAGAATGAAGTCCAAGCTGGGAGCTTTCCTGACAGGCCTGATCATGTCCTCTCTGCCTGCAAGATAATCTGGCTACTCTTTCTTCAAATCTTGCCAAATGGAGCTCAGATTCACTAACCCCACTGATCTCTGAACCTGTCTGTAACCACAAGGATTCTAGTTTGCTGGAGCTATACCAGGCTTAAATAAAATCATACGTGAAAAATGCAGGGGAGACCCTATGGTATAGTAAAAGGAATGCTGATTTTGAAATCAGCTTTTCTGGTTTCCAAGTTGTGGTGCCTGAAACAGGAAACTTTATTTCTTTGAGGTCCAAATGTTTCATATGTAAATGAGAAAGATAATAATGCCCAGTCTAATTCATTGCACTGTTGAGGTCTTGTGACCTCCAAAATAAAATTAAGACCACAGAATCAGAATCTTTATTAGAAAGGATCATAAAAGTCTTATGACCCAATTGCAATGTATATGAAAACATCTTAGAAAGCAGAGGAAGTGGTAAAAAGTGAATAAATAGCCCCAAACATTCTATGCATTCTATTCCAAAGCCATAAATTTAAATGTGTGTGTATATTTATGTGTGTGTGTGTCTGTATATATATATACTTATATATTGTGCATGAAGACATATATTTATATATATAAACCCGGAGTGTATCATACTTTATTAATAGGAAGGAGTCCATTTCAATTATCAAGTTTATGGGTTGGTAAATAAAGGGAAATACATTAAAAATTTTATTGCCCTATTCATTTTATTTATTCATTTTGATAAGAGCTATTTGGCTCTATTGTTAATCATGTTTCTAAAATACTAGCAGGTGGGCCATGCTCTTGTTTGTAAAATGTTTTAAAAATATAAGCATACACTTTGTCTTCTTAAGTATTTTTTAAAGTGACATTATCCAGAGTAAGAGTGATGACCACAGATTCCAAGAGAGAGAATCACTACTTTCACCAGGAAGTGTGCCCTGAAGATGTGTGTGTGATTGTTTACAACTTATAAAGTCAAATGAATATGACCAGGAGATTTGGCAAAATTAATGTTCCAGTCTCCACGGAGTTAGAGATTTGGGTGCCCCTTCTACAACAGCAAGCATTTTAAGAAGCCACAAAGAAAGGTGGGGAAAAGTATCAGTTCTGCATACCTAAGACCCTAGGTTCAAATCACAGATCTAGCACTTACTAGACCTCTCCCTACTTCAGCTTCCTAACCTGAGTAATGAGGATGAAAATATGTTCTTCATAGTGTTGTTGTGAAGATTAGGTGCACGTGAAGTATTTAAAACAGTGACTGGTACACAGAAAACACTCAACTAATGACAGCTGTTATTTTTGTTTCAGAAGAGTACTCCAAGTTAACTATAAAGATGATGATAATATTAGAGCTCACTTTAGTCTTAGGCACCATCTAATACTATTCCAAACCCATCACTTTTTAAATGCAGAAATTGAGGCTTACAGAGGGGAAATGACTTGTCCGAGATTATGTAGAAAGTTCATAGTGAGACCAGAATCAAAATCCAGGCCTCCTGACTCCCAACTTTGGGCTGTCTCCTACCTCCTCACTAGCCCAATGTCTCCATCTCTTTCCCTTCCTCGGATATATGTTACATATGTCAGAAAAGAGGGACAGACTCTATCTGATTTAAAATCCATTATATTTGTCTTCATCTCTTCTAGCACATTGTGAACTTCTTAAAGAAAGGAGTGTATCTTACTTAGATTACACAGCACCGAGCAGAGAGATGAAAAAATAAATATTAACTGATTGTTTTTTATTATCTAGCATAAGAAAAGATCAGATAGCATCCATGTTCTGGACATAGTAACTGGAATCAGCCCCAGTAAGTTACTTTTAGAGGTTTGTTTATTATAGATGATATTAGAATACAAAAAATATTAAATTTCATGTCAGAGAATCTGGGCTCTAAGCTACAACTTGTTATAACTAGGTAAACTTGGGCTGAAGTGCCACTCAAATGTAGGGAAGATTACAGAAGTTTGAGAGGGATAAAACTAGAAAGTTATTAAGAGCTTTAAGGTTCAGGCTAAAGAGTTTGAACTTTATCCTTAAAACAAGAGAGAGTGATAGATGAATTTCAAGGAGGTGAATGACATGATCTGGACAGTATTTAGAACTAACACTCTGACAACTATATGAAGAGGAAATTAGATAGGGAAAGCCTAAAGGTCATAAAATGACTTCTTCTTAGCTGATTAAAATACTGATTCTTAGAGAAAGAAGTTAGGTAGAAGTAATTTGCTGAGTGTCAGAAGAGGAATCAAGATTCAAAATCAGGTTAGGTGATGCCAAAAACTGTTTCTACCTACAATAATACCCCCACATCTCTCAGATAAAGGATTTAGAGGACATGCGGAAAACTAGGGAGTTCATGGAGCAATATTCTGTATAATTTTGCCTTTGGAGAGTACACCATCTGGTTAAAATGGATTATCCTTAGATTTAAACTCCAAGAGTCAATGTCAAACATACCAACTTTCTAATAAGGTAAAATGTGAATATATGTACACACACACACACACACACACACACATTCTTTGTTAAAGGCATAAAAATGATTTACTGATTGTTTTCATAGTGTGTTATGCTTACATACTAACCAAATTAAAAATGTATCAAGAGATACCTTATCTAGATGTGTGTTAATATAAAAAGATATATATGCATATCTATGTGTGAACACATACACATGCACATATGCATATGAGGTCTGTGCATACCTGTAAGTTAAATCAGATACAAATTTATTCCCAGATGCTTGAATTTAGAACATCAACTCTTTGGTAGAAAATTTCTAAATTTAAAATCAGTAACCTTGGTTCATATCCTAGCTCCACTTCTTATGTAATTTGCAGCATATTTTCCATATCTTGCAGCCTTTATTTCCTCATTTGTAAAATGTGAATAATTATGGGGTTGCTGTGGAGACCAGATGACATATGTAAACATGTTTTGTAAACAGCCTTAGAAAAATTTAACAGTATAATATTCAAGAGTGCAGGCTTTGGAGTAGGACTCAGTCCTAGTTCTGCTGGTTATCAACTGCAGGACCTTGGGGAAGTCATCGAGTCTCTCTGAGCTCAAATTTTTTTTCATATTAAACGTGAGGCTTATAATACTTTTTAAGGTTATTGTAAAGATTAATTTAGTTAATACATACATAGTACATACATTAGTCAATACAAGAAAACACAAGACCTGGCATAGAGTAAGCAATGTGCACGTTACTTATTGTAATTTTTATCGTATGGGCTCAGAAGGCTGCTAACTCATAAGGCTGCTAACTCATACCTAGTTCCAGCAATGGGAAAACAAATATAAGAAAACTATGAACAAATTAAAGAAAGTGTAATTGTTGCAATAATGAAACTGAAATGGCTAGAAGGGTCAGAAATATAAAGCTCACTGCTCTATGACTCAGTGATCTGTTCTGATGCCTTCATCCACTGGGTTCTATGTCCATGGAAGATAGATGATGCAGATGTTGTTCAACTGACAATAAACCAAAGTTTGGGTCTATCCCTTTAGGCCTCAAGAGAAACAAGTAATATAGGCCGTGACCAGGTAAGGCATCTGAGGACACACCATGGCCTGAAGAAGAATACTGTGGAATTCTATATCAAAAGTTAACAGGTGGTTTTTTATGCTAAAAAGCTAAACATATAGTTCATTAAGCTAAAAAGAGTGATCACAGGAAGAGGGGAAGGTATGGAAGAATAGAAGGCTCAATCAAAAAACTACCTCTTTGTTGTGCCAGAAAGGTGTTCTTAGAAAAGCAAAGAAGCCTCAACTGATGCAAAAGTGTGTTCATATAAGGGAGAAGAAGTTGGATCAATGGAGGTTCATTTGCAAAAATTGCAAAAATGAGGGAGGCTTAGGGAGGATGGTTAACTCATTTAGTTTTAAGAGAGTGGAGATATATAAAATGACATGGCATAAAATACACCAGTGTAGGATCTCTTCTAAGAACTTCTTAAGGATGGAAACAAGAAAGTGAATAAAATTTTAAAATCTTATATAGCAGCCCATTCTTCTTGTAACTTTGTAAGTCATTGGAATGATGCACCTTAAATGTGCCCCCTGGATGACAAGATCCATACTAGAAAGGAAACTTTTCTGCTTTATTCCACCTAAATTCACAGAAAAGGCCATTTCAAGAGTTCCTTTGGATTAACTTCTTCTTAGTTTAGTCTAGCAAGATTCCAGACTTATTCCTTTTAGGTAGCTCCATAGTTTATTTTCTAAAATTCTGCTTTCTTCTTACTCTTTCTGATACAAGCCAAATGCCTCCCTATGAGGGACTGAGCTAACCCCAGCTGTTCGACAAATTCTGAATTGGAGCAGAAAGCACAAAAAGAAAACTAACATAATGAGTACCTACTATGTCTTCTCACAGTGGTAGGAGCTTTCACATCATCATATTTAATGCTTTCAATAATTCTGTGAAATAGATATTATCATCCCCATTCTATAGGCCATTGGGCTTCAGAAAAGTTAATTAACACATCAGAAGTCTCAGTCATTCTTGGTATCTCTTCCTTTGATGTTGGTAATATGCTCCAACCACCCATAAGCTCCTAAATTGCCTTATAAACTCATAGCTTTTTCCTTGTAAGTGTTGTCTAATGCCCATAATTGGATTTCTAAACCCAATTCTGGATTTTTGCTCCAGGACTTCACCTGAAGTCCTGGAGTTTATCACAGTGATGATGAATTTACCTTGTTCTTACCTACTTTCCTCATAAGGAGCTGGAGTTCAAACCTTGACTCTCAGACTTCTTGCCCAAATATCCATGTATGGCTCAACCACCTGTCAGTACACTGCTAAATTATATCAAACATGCAAGAGCTCCTGGTACTTTCAAGAATATCTACAGGGATAGTGTCTTCACATTGCTGGCTGGATAGCAATGTGTGTTGGCTGAAGCCTGCATTAAACATTCTGTCTTGTCTGTACTTGCTTCCCTTGCTGGTTCCTTAATTACTTTAAGTCCCTAGACCACAGATGGCTCTCGTTGCTAATACTGAACTCTTTCTTTCTGGTTTCTGACACTGCCCCCTTCCCATGTATCAGTGCCAAGCTCCTCTGACAGTGCTCCAATGGCCTTCTCTTGAGAACATGTTTTTTCTATGTTGCCCATGCACAATGCTAACTCCTGGATCAAAAACCAGCGAACAAAACAAAAAAGTGTCAATATGACCATGTTCCCTTTATGGTTAAAATAATCCAGGGGCATTATATGTATTTAAAAAAAAAAAAAAAAAAGGTCCTAGCTCCTTAGCATGGTATTCAAGACCTTTTATGAGCTGAACTCTACTTATATCTCTAGCCTTACTTGTAGCCACCACCCCTTAAACACTACACTCAAAATAAACTAAACCAGTACTTCCCCCAGGAGAGAAAGATTTCTCATATGTCTGTTTCTTAACACTGTGTTTCTTCTACTTGGTATGCCCTCTTCCCAGCTTCTGGACCCACCTCTCCTCTACCAACTTTTACTCACCCTCTAAGACAGTGGTATCTAAATTATGTTCTGATTATCCCTAAAGCTCAGTAGAGACATAAATGGAATAAGAAAGGACAAAATTAATTAGTTTGTGACCTCATGACCCACTAGATTAGAGGTAGATATACATTTTGTCTTTTTTCAAAGGGTAATGGGAAGGCACTGAGGCCTTTAAACAGCAGAGCCACCCTATCAAATTTTTAAAATTTTAAAACACCATTGTGGCCTTATCATATATAATGGATTTGTGAAAGTTAACAATGGATAAGGGAAGATACGTTAGGAAGCTAGCCCAAGTGAGAGATGATATGGTTTTGATTACAAAAGGGATAGTAAAGATGGAGATAAACTTGAGAGGTAATAGAAGGTAGAAACAGTATAGCTTTGGAATTGATTGGATAAGTGGATGTTTTTCTTTGCAATACTAAAGCAATATACCGAAAATTAGTACACTAATGTTTTACATGTTACAGTGTTCCTTCAAATAGTCTCTTTATTGGGCCATCAGTAACTGGTGGTCTGTTATACAGAAAGCATTGTATTCAGAGCTCTGTTGGCAGAAGTCAAGTGTAACTCAAGTTTTACCTTCAAGAAGTTATCACTTAGTAATGTATAGAATTGTTTAATCACTATATTATAAACCTGAAAGTAGAACAACACTATGTTAATTATACTTGAATTAAAAAAAAGAGTTCATGATCTTAAAGAAGGGATATAGCATTACCTGCAATTTTGACAAGTTCTGCAAGATAGGTAATATGCTTCCCATTTTATAGTTGCAAATGCTGAAACTGAGAATTCTTGTCATAGGTAGCTCAGCTAGGAAATGGCAGACTCCCAGACTCTTCTTTTCATGACTTTTCCCAGTGCTTTGTTAGTTCTCACAATGAAAAAGGATGTTCTCTGGATCCCTGTTGATCCCTTCTGTGACCCAAGGCACCTAACAAGTGAAATTCCAAGCAGTCCCTTTGGAAGGTTTTATATTTCAGGGGGAGGTCAACAGCATAGTATGCAGTCTATCTAGATGAAAAAATAAATGGATTAAATCTTTTTTCCTCCATGTTCAAATCCCTGCCCAAGTGACTATAAGTTTATGTGGTAATTCTCTGTGAAATACAAGTGGTTACTCAGAAAAGTACTGTTGCTGTAAATCTTCTCTTCGAGGGCAAGGGGTGGGGTAGGGAATATTGAGAATGAGTTAGATCACAAAAGCCCCACACATGGGTAATATAAATCCTTGCTGTCTAAAGCCTTGCTATTCCAAGTGTAATTCTTGGACCAGGATCATCAACAACACAAGCAAATTCATTAGAAATGGAGATTCTCAGTTCGGTGATTGTAGCCATTGCTGCTATGAACATTGGGGTACAGATGGCTCTTCTTTTCACTGCATCTGTATTTCTGGGGTAAATAACCAGTAGTGCAATTGCAGGGTCATAGGGTAGCTCTGTTTTTAATTTCTTAAGGAATATACACACTGTTTTCCAAGTGGCTGCACCAACTTGCATTCCCACAAGAGCCAAGATGCCCTTCAACAGATGAATGGATAAAGAAGATATGGTTCATATATATAATGGAATATTACACCTCCACCAGAAAATATGAATACCCAACTTTTATATCAACATGGATGGGACTGGAGGAGATTATGCTGAATAAAATAAGTCAAGCAGAGAAAGTCAATTATCATATGGTTTCACTTACTTGTAGAGCATAAGGAATAACATGGAGGACATTAGGAGAAGGAAAGGGAAAGTGAATTGGGGGAAATCAGAGGGGGAGATGAACCATGAGAGATTGTGGACTCTGAGAAGCAAACTGAGGGTTTTGGAGGGGAGGGGGCCGGAGGGTTGGGTGAGCCTGGTGGTGGGTATTAAGGAGGGCATGTATTGCATGGAGTACTGGTTGTGGTGCATAAACATGAACCTTGGAACACTGAAAAAATAAAATTAAATTAAAAAAAAAAAGAAAGAAAGAAATGGAGATTCTCATGCCCTGTGGCAGACTTACCAAATCAGAATCTGCATTTCAACAAGGTCCTCAATGACTTGTATACACAATGAAGTTTTCAGAAACACTAATATAAAAGTACACCCAGAGGAAACTCCACTTCTGACAGCCCAAATAACCTGGAATTCTATCAGAAGTACTGGTATTATTTGTATTTATCAAATATTTGGTCATCTTTGAGTCTTTCTCAGTAAAGATAAAAATCTCTCTGGCTTTGAAACAGCCTGATAATGATGAAAAGTGATGATATGTGTAGTAAGACAAATCTGAGTTGGCATCCCAGGTCAAACTCAAGAGTATGAATTTTGGCATTTGCTGAGAACCTCTGAGACTCAATTTGCCTCACTCCAAAATAAAGATAACAGGCATGCCAAGGTGGCTCAGTTGTTAAAGTGTCTGCCTTCAGCTCAGGTCATGATCCCCAGGGTCCTGGTCTCAAGCCCTGCATCTAGTTCTCTGCTCAGGGGAGAGTCTGCTTCCCCCTCTTCCTCTGTCTACCACTCTGTCTGCTTGTGCAAATAAATTAAAAAAATATAAATAAATATATATATAAAAATATAAAAATAAGTTAAATAAATAAATAATAAATAAATAAAATGAATTAAATAAATAAATATCTTAAAAAATAAAATAAAGATAACAAACAAGCCCTGTCAGATCTGAAATAGTGGGGTTGGGGGTGTCTGGGTGACTCAGTCAGCTGAGTGTCCAACTCTTGGTTTTGGCTCAGTTGATGATCACTTGGGTCATGATCTCATGGGTGGTGGGATGGAGCCCTGTGTTGGGCTCTGCATGCAGCAGAAATCTGCTTGAAGATTCTTTCCATCTGCCCCTCCCCCTAATCATGCACGTACACATACACACCCACAGTTTCTCTCTCTCAAATAATATTTTTTAAATTAAGGAAAAAAACCAAAAAAATAGTGGTGTTAGGATAAAAGAAGAAAACAGATGCTAAAGTGTTTTCTATTTATTTATGTAGAATTCAATTATTGTTGCTATTGTTATTATCATGAATAACTGCATTCAGTCACAGAAATGTATAGTGAGAACCTACTGTATGTCATTCCTGGTGGTATGTGCTAGCATAAAAAGGCAAATAAGAAGCTGTTCCTGCCCTCAAGGAGTTCTCAGGCTTCTGGTAAAGAAAATAAGACATCATATAATTAGCAGTGCCCTATAAGAGGGGAAGAGAGTGTTAGAACCCAGGTCTCTCAGCATTCGGGCAATGTTATTTCTCATCATAAATGCGAAGAAAATGTAATGTGTTTTGGTGAAAAGCTTAGGAAGTTTATAGACAAATAGGGTGGTTGGAATATTGACTATATCACTTCCCACCTTGGGCAATAACTTTAAACTTTTCTAAGCCTTAGTGGTCTTATTTGTAATAAAACCCAAATGGCTGAGCTTACCTGAGGACAAAATGGATGTGAAAGGGCTAAGAAAAGTGTAAGTTACTGGCCATTCACTCAAATATTCAGGTATCACTCTGTGCCAAGCACATAGTAGTCTCTCTGGGAATACAGGGATGAAAGCCTTTTTTTTTTTTTTTTTTTTTTTTGCTGTCTTCAAGGAGCTTCTAGTCAAGTACAGTGTTGTAATAAATGTTCAAAAGGGAAAGCTTAAGTTATGTGTGATGGAATGAGAGAAGCACAAAACCTTGTCTGGAGGGAGTTGGAGGGATAGGCTTTAGAGAGCCAGCTTTGAGAAATGTATAGCATCAATTTAAATATTTTCAATGTTTGCTCTCAAGAATTTTAAAATTTTACATGAGAAAAAAACTAGAAATAGCTTGAGTAGGAAGAGGGAATATTTTGAGTTAACAGTGTCCAATACAGCAAAACATTAATAATAATGATGATGATGATGATGATATTAATAATAATAGCTAGTGTTTACTGAACACATATTAGGTGCTGGGCATGGTGTTAAGTGCTTTATATGCCTTAGCATATTTAATTCTACCTGTATTGGTTTACAGTTTGTGGTCTTGCCTGGAAACATGATACTCTCCCATCTTTTGATTTTCTCTGCTATCTTCCAACCACAAAACCATGAAATTTTAGATTTGTCTGCCAAGTTTCAAGATAAACACTATTGGTCCTATTTTAACTTACTTCCCTCCTGCCTTTCCCCTAAGCACTTTTTGACGCCCACCCCACCTCCAGTTCTATCGATATGGATTCCATATTTAGATGTACTATTCATTTTTCTCATATTTAAAAATGGTCCAAGAAATGTGTCTTTCAGTGCTGTAACTCCTGTTTTGAAATCCCTATGTGAGCCAAGAACTTCACTTCATCCCAAGAGAGATTCTTAATGCAGATAGATTTTAGTCTTAAGTAACAGATAGACGTTTATAAAATCCAAGAGCTCTAGGGTACACCAGAGCCTTAAACTTTGTTACCCCAAGAGCAACAACATAGATGGAGGTACAAGAGATGATTATATCTTAATCCAATCATTTTTAATATAAACTATTCTTCAGCGGACCCATAACAAAACATCTCTGAGTTTTTTACAAAAGAAAGTTTTGCTATCGATTACACTGGAGGAGAAAAAAGCCATCAAACTGTGCTTCTTTACACATCCTTAAGATATATGGTTTTTGTATCTTCACAAATAGAGGGAGATATGATTTTCAGAGAAATTCATTTCCAAGTTCTTTTTTAATTTGTTCTTTTTTGAATAAAGTTCTTAACTAGGTCATGCTGGCTGCCTGGCTTTCAACTAGTTTGAAAAAAAGTATTTCTTTGATTTTAAAAATTGGGCAATACATTTTTTAATCAGAACAACTAAATTAGTATATACCAGTGTGATCCAGAACAGTTACTAACCTCAGAATGGATGATAATTAAGTCTTATGTCTCTTACCAAAATGCAAGATCTGGATGTAATCTTTTGAGTCATAAGTTCTCTAAAGTGTACACCTTCCTATTTCATGCTTTCTTGCTTTTGCTTATGTCCTCACCACTACTTCAACCTCCACTCTCCTCTTCACCTAGCTAACTCTTACATACCCTTTAAAAGTCAGTCTTTCCCCTTTAAATTTCACATCCTCTAAGAAGCCATTTCCTGATTCCTACCCCCAACTCTAGACCACAGGCCAAGTTAAGTATTTTTTTCTTCTAATAATCCCTGTGTTGATTTTTGTCACAGCACAAATGATCCTATATTATTACTACACCAAATGTAATGTTAGGTGCTCACCAAACCCAATTCCTTTCCCTCCCAGGCACACAGTGAGACTATATTTTTCAGCCTTCTGTACAGTTGGGAAGGACTATGGACTGAGTCCACCAAAGGGAATGGAAGAGATCTTCACTTTTTATAAGCGCAATCTTCTACCATCTCTCTTTTCTCTCATCTGCCAGTTAGATGCACACATCTGGGTCCCCACTTGACTGTGGAGGTGAGTTTCTCTACTAACCCACATACATTATAAATAAATGAGAAATAAACTTTTATATTAAGCAACTGAGGTTTTGAGGTTGTTTGTTGTGGCTTATATTGACTAACATAAAAAAATTAATAATAATGTCCCTCTTGCTTTCTAGATTGTGAGCTTCCTGAAGTCAGTGGCTATGTTTTATTTATGTTTCTATAACATTCAAGGAAGATGCTAATGGATAGTGGGTGCTCAGGAAATAAATATTTTTTCCTGGAGTACTTCTCACAATTACTTTTCCTTAGTTCCCTAGGAAACTACCAATAATTTTGGTTTTTCTTTTGTTTAATAGGACAAAGAAGAGAAGAACATTTTGGATCTACCTGGGGCAGGACAAATAAATGAGTAAATATAAGGTAAGTTATCTGGAGCTTCCTGAAGCCCAGGTTTCTCAAGTCAAGCATGAGAAGATGACAGATCAGAGCATCCATGAATTAACTGAAGATCAATGATTTTCGCATTAGAAATCAAATTGATAGAAAAGATACCCACCAACTAATTATGGCAACTAATGTACTTCATTTCAAAGATAATTCAGTGTTACTAGTACAGCCAAGCTCTTCAGCTCATTAGTGAACAAAATGGGCAAAATCCCTAATATCAATGAGAAATCATTTTTTAATAAGGTACTGGTACTAGTTAATGCCAATTTGTATCCCAGATCTTTTCTCTGACTTTCTCTGGACTGTTCTGTACCCTGAGAGGGACCTGTATAAAATACACACCCCAAAGCACTCTTTGATCTGCTAGGGGGCCTGAAACACAGATTAAGACACTTGGACTCTAGGCAGCAATGACTTGAACAGTGCCATTTTAAAAGACTCTGGGGGAAACAAGATGTGTAAGATATATTCCCAACCTATTTTCAACAGTTTTGCATTTCATGAAATACAAACTCTATATTTGAGTCATCCTATAGTTAATGAGAAAAAAAAAGTTAAATACGGCCAATTTCTTCACTTAAAGAATGATAAATCCGGATATTTTCCCCCTTTCCTCTCTTAGAGACAGCCCTCACCAGGAGGTAGGCATTAAGAAAGCCACATTAGTCTTGCCGTGGGCATACCCAGAATACTTTGCTTTGTCCTATTAAATTTAAGAAAAACCAAAAATTATCAGTAATTTCACTGGGGAAGTAAGGAAAAGTAATCATGAGAAATATCCCAGACAGCTCAGTGAATAATTATAGCACATGACAAAGACTTAAAAAAAGAGTACTTATTTTAATTGAACATCTGAAATGTTGTATTTATACAAAGAAAAAGTGTGAGGGAAATGAATGATCCCAGATCCAGCAAGACCATATATGCTTATAGAATATTCTCATCTTCAGGGCTCTGTCGTCTGTAACTAGGGTAGCCAGTGCCTTAAAGCCTGTAAGTTTACAATGTGTACTCCTATTTATAGATACTTGGGGCATCAAGAAAGCACTTGGATCCTAGTTCAGTCACTGAGGGGGAGGTTAGGGGCTCTCAACACCATTCTTGGGGGAGGGACAAAGTCAGGGAAATTAATATTCTGCACTGGGGGTTAGTGTAGAGTTTACTTTCCAGGTGAGTGAGTATAAGCCCTGATAAGGAAATGAAAGTCTGATGATAGGGGAAGCAAAAGAGATAAGTAACCAACTAACCTGCAGTCAGCTTTACCCTGAAGCTAATGAAACTCAAGCTTGGTGTGTGGCACTGGGGGGAGCAGGGGATATAAAAATTCCCTACTTGCACAGGTCCATTTTAAGGATGTGGTATGGGTCCAGGTAATAGGATTAAATGTCAATAATCAAAGAGAATTTAAGATTAATCATTGCACAGGAAAACATGGTATGTTCTAAAACTTTAAGATATATGTATGAAAAAATTTGATAAGAGGTTTACCCAAATTTCATTGTAATTCTAAATTTTACATTACTAATAATGAGTCATGACACTGAAATAAGCTTTTTAAAAACCATCAATAGATAAAAAATTATTTGATTAACGATTTTATAGGAAAGACTAAATTAGCTTTCTATTCTTCAGAAAATGATGTTACAGGATCACAGTCAACATGAAAAGATCAGAGAGTATGCAGCCAAAAATATGGGGAGAAAATTATTATACAAATATATTAGGAAGTTAATTAATAAAAATATTATGCTATTTTAAAATATTTTATGATGTCTATAGCGTTTAAAATATAACTTGTCAGATTTGAAGAAATTTGTAATTTATGATGCTTTCTTTATTCTAACTCAACAGTAGCTTTCATAATGAAGTTAGATTTATAATGTCATATGGTCTTAAAGCAGCCCACCAAACTGAATAAGCTTAAGGCCCCACAAACTTGGATGCATCCCAGCTCACATGCACTCATCACTTGCAATGTAAGATCCCTCTGTCAGTGAGCAACCCAATTTAGCTAAAGTCTCTCTTATCCCTGCCTTATCAAACCAAAGACCAGGGGAAAGGGGGTTGGGGGAGTAATTCTGGGCTGAAGTCAGCCTAGGCAGAGCAACATGGTATATAGCACAAAGGATGCAGTTTCTGTCAGATAGAACTGGGCTTGAATCCAGCTTCTTTCACAACTGTTAGCTCATATGTTCCCTTATCATCTTTGAAGAAACAGGTTCTCTGTGACCCTTGGGAAGTTTTTTGTTTTGTTTTGTTTTGTTTTTTGTTTTTGTTTTTTGTTTTTTTAAATCAGGTGTCATTAACATACAGTGTTACATTAGTTTCATGTCTACAATATAATGATTCAACAATTCTATACATTTATCAATGCTCATCAAGATAAGTGTACTCTTAAGCCCCTTTAATTTATTTCACCCATCCTCTCAACTGTCTCCCCTCTGGCAACCACTAGTTTGTTCTCTGTATTTAAAAGTCTGATTTTTTGTATGTCTCCTTTTTCCTTGTTTGTTCATTTGTTTTGTTTCTTGAATTCACATCTGAGTGAAGTCATATGGTATTTGTCATTCTCTGACTGACTTATTTCACTTAGATTTATACTCTCCAGGTACATCCATGTTGTTGCAATTGGTAAGATTTCATTCTTTTTTATGGCTGAGTAGTATTCCATTACACATATATACAACATCTTTTTTATCCATACGTATATGCCAATGGATGCTTGGGTTGCTTTCATATCCTGGCATTATAAATAATACTGCAATAAATATAGGGTTCCAAATATCTTCCAATTAGTGTTTTTATTCTCCTTGGGAAATTTTTAATCTTTTAATTTAATCTTTTAATTTTTTAATCTTTTAATTTAATCTTTTTAATTTTTTGAGGAAACTTCATATTGTTTTCCACAATGGCTGTACCAATTTACCTTTCCACCAACAGTGCACAAGGGATCCTTTTTCTCTGTATTCTTACTCCCATTTGTTATTTCTTGTGTTTGTTATTTTAGCCATCCTGACAGTTATAAAGTGATGTCGAATTGTGGCTTAATTTGCATTTCCCTGATGATTATTGATGCCAAAATTCTTCACGTGTCTGTTGACCATCTCTATGACTTCTTTGGAAACATGTCTATTCAGCTCCTCTGCCCATTTTTAAATTGGATTATTTGGTTTTGGCGTTGAGTTGTTCTTTACGTATTTTGGATATTAATTCTTGATTGTATATATGCCACTTGCAAATATCTTCTACCATTCAGTAGGTTGCATTTTGCTTTGCTGGTTGTTTCCTTCCTTGCCTAAATGCTTTTTATTTTGATGTAGACCCAATAGTTTAATTTTGCTTTTGTGTCCCTTGCCGGAGGAGACCTATTTAGGAAAATGTTTCAAATGGTAATCAGAGACATTACGGCCTATGTCTTCTTCTAGGAATTTTATGGTTTCAAGTCTTACATTTAGGTCTTTAATCCATTTTTAGTTTATTTTTGTGTATGTTGTAAGAAAGTGTTCCAATTTCATTCTTTTGCATGTAGTTGTTCAGTTTTCCCAACACCAACCTGTTGAAGAGACAATATTTTTTTCCATTGTATATTCTTGCCTCTTGGCAAGTTCTTTTTTTTTTAAATTTTTATTTCATTTCAGTGTAACAGTATTCATTGTTTTTGCACCACACCCAGTGCTCCATGCAATCTGTGCCCTCTCTAATACCCACCACCTGGTTCTCCCAACCTCCCACCCTCCACCCCTTCAAAACCCTCAGATTGTTTTTCAGAGTCTATAGTCTCTCATGGTTCACCTCCCCCTTCCAATTTCCCTCAACTCCCTTCTCCTCTCTAACTCCCCTTGTCCTCCATGCTATTTGTTATGCTCCACAAATAAGTGAAACCATATGATGATTGACTCTCTCTGCTTGACTTATTTCACTCAGCATAATCTCTTCCAGTCCTGTCAAAGCTGTGATCACCAAGACAGCATGATACTGGCATAAAAACAGACACATAGACCAGTGGAACAGAGTATAGAGCCCAGATATGGACCCTCAACTCTATGGGCAAATAATCTTCAACAAAACGGGAAAAAATATACAGTGGGAAAAAGACAGTCTTGGCAAGTTCTTAAACCTTACTGAGACTCAGAGTCATCCCCCAACATGATAAGGAACACATGAGCTAACAGTCATGAAAGAAACACTTGATAAACTTAACTATTGCATACAGAAGTATTAGGAGTAAGTAATTTGGCTGAAGCCATGGGTGGTAGAATTAGGATTTGGAGCCCAAATTTTTCTGAGCAAAGGCACATTCCTGTTCCCATTACACCCCCTGAAAACAACCACACCTTGCCTGTGCCACACATGTTAATGGACATGATTTGGGGTATTCATGAAATCAACATGTAACCTTTATCTTTATTCTATTTCACCCAATCAAACAGCCTTGCTACCATTCTTGATGGGTGTGGTCTCATGACTCAGTTTGTGTGTCTACATCACTAGGGAGGTTGAATGGATTATGCAGGACTGCCAGCTTCAAGTCAACTAAGATTTACTTAGTACATACAGTTATTTTTAAAGTCCTTATCTTTCAGAAGTATATACTGAAGTATTTATGGAATGAATCATATAATATGGGATTTGCTTTAAAATAATACAGTGAAAGAGGGCTTAGAAGGAAGTGAGTAGCAATAAAAATGAAAAATGGTGGGTTGAGTTGATCATTGATAAAGCTGAATTATGAGTACATAAAATTCATTGCACTACTGTTTATTTTTGTATTTTGCAGAGTAAAAAGTGAAAAAAAAATGAGTCATTGAACACCACTCCAAAGGTACTTGGGACTTTTTCCAGCCCTTTCTCAATTTGCCTCCTGGCATTTATTGTGTGCTCCATTTAATTTCAATTTTTCTGATAACTATACAAGCCAAAAATCATTATTGTGTGGCAGTAATATTAATAGTAAAAACAATAGCCTCCATTTTTTAGAGTGCATATTCTGTGCATGTTCCGGTACAACATAATTTGTTCTCATTTTCTCTTGTTCATCATAAGAAGTCTATGAAGTAAGCACTTGTACTTAATTTTATGGATGAGGAAACTGAGGTTCAGGGGGATTAAGCAACCTGACCAAAATCTACAGTAAGTATATCTTCAAATCTTGGGCCTTAACCACTATGTGACCTGTTTCCCAGTTTCCACTTTATACTCTAAGAAAATACCAAGCTATAGCAGTCCACTACAACTGGAGGAGGAGGCAATATTGTAAAAGTGAATGAAATGACCCTAAGTTTTCTCTAGCATCATACTCCAAATCTAAAAAACAGTCATTACAGGACTTTTCTATATACGCTGTATTGTAAAGGCTAGAAGGATTCATGTATTTCCTTTTATGAGCTTAAATCCAAAATAAGAGAACACAAACATTAACAGATGTAATGAGGCATTTTTGTTTGACCTAAGAAGAAAAAGAATATAACAACAATAAAACAAGTAGAAGGAAAGAGAGGGGGAAAAAAAGCATTGAACACTGACTGTATTTGGTACTTGACATATACGAGAGATTGCTATTTACAACTCCAAATTCTACACAGAGGGATGAACCTCACTAAGTAGATGTTTGGTTCTGCAGAGCACCTCAAACCTGGACCTTAAAGGGGATGTGGGCTAGAACCGGAAAAGAGTTAAACATACTGCAAAAAGAGAAAGAATTTGGAAATTGAGAAGGAGATATAATCTGGGAGGACAGGACCAGAAGAGGGTGAAAAACCAGCAAAGGGTGAAAACCTGGAATACCATGAGGTACAACATGGAAAGTGAAAAAAGTCACTGGTAGCAGAGTAGCTCACTAATGGACTATTTCTACCTACTGACTTTTTTTCTTACCACATAAAAACTATGGGTATCTTGCCTGTGAACCTCAAGGTACCACCACTGTGAGTACATGAATTCACAGACTCATAGCCGGGTAAGGGGAAGAAAAAATATAAAATTTTGAACTAGTCACATGATTGAAAAGCTAGATATTCTAAAAAGATTCCAGATAGCTAAGGTTGGCTTCTGATATAGCATTTCTAATAAAGCAATGAGAATACCACAGATAACTGAGGGAAGAAGAAAAAATGACCAAAGGTCCTTATACAATACTGGCCTGATGTTTTGGGCTATCAGATTAGAATAGCAACAGAGGTCTAACCTGCTGAATAAACCTAAACTGACTGAGAGGCTCTTACTTTAAGCTTAAATGGCTATGGAGTTTCTGAATCTTCTGTCCAGAACCTTCTCAATTACAAGAAGCAGATTCAGATTGTTAAGATGCAACAATCTTTATATGTATAGGACAAAGCTTTACCACCAGGTGAGCAGTAAAAGCATTTTTAGTTTCCTCTTAATAATGGAAACCTATGGTGCCCCCATCATTGAATTAGCCTGGCTGAAGAGATTCGGAGCCAAACTGGTTGACTTTGAGCAGGAAACACTTAACATTATTCCTCATCCACAGCATCACAGTTTGCTTTGGGCTGGCCACTATGAAATCATCTCCTGCCACCTGGATATCTGTAGTAACAGTGATTTTTTCCTAAATTTCCCAGTCATTCTGGTCAAAGAGATTTTTGTATCACTAAGCAGTTCTTTATGCGGTACCTTTATGAGGTACCGGGATGTATGTGCTGGGGTTAGCTGGAGAGTTACATCCCAGAGCACGTGTCCCAGACTGGAAACACTCAAGAGTCCATTCCTACTAAAAACCTCATGTCTTACATCCAGCTTTTCTAATACTACTCATTAGCAATTCCAGGATTTCTTTAGACTTTAAGCAAAGGTAGACAAACATTTCCTGTACAGGACAAGATGATAAGTATTTTCAACTTTTAAGTTATATAGTCCCTGTCACAACTATTCAACTCTGCCATTGTAGCACAAAATCAGCCATAGACAATTTTTTTATTAACAAATAATGTATTATTTGTTTCAGGGGTACAGATATGTGATTCATCAGTCTTACACAATTCACAGCACTCACCATAGCACATACCCTCCCCAATGTCCATCACCCCGCTACCCAATCCCTCTAACCCCCTTCCCCTCCAACAATCCCCAGTTTGTTTCCTAAAATTAGAGTCTCTTATGGTTTGTCTCCCTCTCTGGTTTCATCTTACTTCATTTTCCCCTCCCTTCCCTCATTTCTTAAATTCCTCATATCAGTGAGATCATATGATAATTGTCTTTCTCTGATTGACTTTTTTCACTTAGCATAACACCCTCTAGTTCCAACCACATTGTCAGGAGGTAGGCTGGATTTAGCCCACAGGCCATAATTAGCTGACCTTTAATCTAAGATGTTAGGAGAAAACTGTTTCATACCGTAACATTGGTAGCTTCTTTCCCTCACTTATCCTTAATGACATTCTTCAGAATATAGTAGGCCTCAGCTCCAACACTCATGGCTTTCTTGATGTTTAGAGCATCAATAAGGATAACCATGAATTGCCATTTTTTGCCATTGTGGGAGTTACCGTGATTCACACTAAATATTAGTAAGATAGCATCTGCATTACTATCCAGGTCAGCAATATGGCAGTATAATGAAACTCCATTTCCAGTATATCTAGTCTTATAAATGGTAAAAGACTCCTAGTGTACATCTTCATGAATCTGGATTTATTCTTGGTGCCATTCTTTTTCCCTCCTATCCCCCAACACTCAGTGTTTTATTGTTGTACTCAGCAGTCCTGGAGATACCTTCCTTACAGAGCTGGTTTTTCTCTCTCTGACATCTAGGGCATCACAAAGACCAGTTGACCTGGCAGCTCTGAAGATATTTATCCAATATAAAAATCTACCTCAAGGGGCACCTGGGTGGCTCAGTCATTAAGCATCTGTCTTTGGCTCAGGTCATAATCCCGGGGTCCTGGGATCGAGCCCCACATTGGGCTCCCTGCACAGCAGGAAGCCTGCTTCTCCCTCTCCCACTCCCCTTGTTTGTGTTCCCTCTCTCACTTTGTCTCTCTCTCCTTGTCAAATAAATAAAAATCTTAAAAAAAAAATCTTCCTCAATGGACAGGGTTCTATCAGAATCAAGGCTGTCTCTGGCAATGATCTTAAGAACAGGAGTAGTTCTGGCTTAGGTTCTGGGCACCCAGGAAAAGGCAAGACGATGCTGTAGAGTAGTGTTAATGCTATCAACTAAAGAATTCTAAGAACAGGAAGGTCTAATATTGAATTTGAAATTATCTATGTATGTGAAATTATCTATGGTACACTGTAAGCCTATTTCCCTAAATCTTAAAATCAGCTGCATGTTCAAATACATGTATAAGTGGAGTTTTGGGGTAAGTGACTAATTTAGCTCAGGTTCTCATCATTTCTTCAGTTAATTCTTCATTGACCTCCCTGCCATTAGTCCTAACTCCTTACAACTTATTATTTATCCTACCAATGCCAGAGTTATTTTTTTAACTTAAAATCTTATCATGTCATTCCTCTTTATATCTCTCTTTCTGCTGTATATCCTTACTATATCCCCTTAGGCTTCAAGAAAAGTCCAAACTCTTCAGTTTAGTCTTCAAAACGCTTTCACAATTCTACAGCCTCATGCTCTGCAATTCCTCATCTTCCTCACAACCTATATTACTGACATACAAAGTATCCTGCAGTTCTTTGAAGAGACCATACTCTTGTTTACCTCAGACACTTCCCAAATGGAGCTCTCCCATTTGGAATGTTTCCTATTAGTTTCTGTCTGTTTAACTGCTCACCTTTTAGGTAAAATTCATGTATCTCTTGTCCCAGGCAGCCTTCTCTGGTCATGAAGCCCACACAGCCTAGTTTGGGTGTTCCTGTTTGATTTTAGCAAAATTCCTTTATTTTGCTTATTGTACTTATTTCTATGTGCTATTATGCATAATTGATTACTTATCTGTTCTCACCAACTCATATTAACTCCTTGAGGAGAGGGACTGAAATTTCTCCCCTTATTTTTAGTTTTGTGCTTTGTTTTGTTTTGTTTGGTATCAGCAGGCCCTATGATGCACCAAAATGAGATACACAATGTAGAATTTTGAATAATGAATTAAATTCATGACAGTTACTTTAGGTTCCAACTGACAATACTTCAAAACCTAGAAGAGGAGAGTTAGGAGATATATAAAGCTATACAAGTAAACATCTATTTTTAAGGTGCATTAATTAATATGAATAAAGAAAAGTACATATCATAAATTTATAACTCAATCTGAGCACATTTGTGAAACTAGCATTCAGATTCAAAAACACAATATTACTAGCACCTTATATATCCCCACTCATGCTCCCTACCCATTGCTACCCATATCAAAATAAACACTGCCCTGACTTCTAATGCTTAGATTAGTTTTCTATCCTTTTAAACAACATACAAATACAGTCATATAGTTTGTACTCTTTTATGTTGGCTTTTGTAACTTAACATAATGTCTGTGAGATTCATCCATATAGCTGCATGTAGGTATAGATAATTCATTCTCATTGCTGCATAATGTTCCATTGTGTGATTATAACATAATGCATCTATCTATTCCATATCCATTCTACTGTCAGTGGATATTTGGATACTTTCCTTGGGACTTGGGACTATAATAGTGCTATGAACATATCTTCTGGTGAACACACATACACATTTTTGTTGAGGATAAACTAGCAGTATAATTTCTGGGTCACAAGGTATACATATGTTCAGCTTTAAAAGACCCTGCCAGAGTTTTCCAAAGTAACTGCACCAACATAGAACTTCTTTTAATTCAAGAATATGTTGAGCTCATAGAAAATCTCTACGTAAATACAAAGTACTGTTATTAACTCAATGCCTCATTTGCACAAGATCATCTTGTTCCACAGCAATTAAAAATAACATCTTTGATTAGATGAAATCAAATACCTACTGGGATTTGCATTTATAATCTAGATGTGTCACACTCTTTTAGCTAATCAAAATTAGATTCTGACATGCTTTCAAATGTATCAGCAGAAAAACAAATGCTGGTGTGCTGACTTTAAAACATATTAGGTCATGTATGTTAGGTATCATGTCAATATTTTCTTTAGAAATGTCCCAGTTTGTCAAGTGATTGGAAAGAACACTGACATACAAAAGCAATATTTTCTATAACCTCATTGTACATTTTGCAATATTCTACTCCACCAATTCTAGATCTGATCTGATATGATCTGATTCACCAATTCTGATCTGATCCACCAATTCACAGAATTTATGTCATCTTGAGCATCCCACGGATAAGTGGTTCTCATTTTTACATTAATTGTTTTTAAACTGTAAATCTGTTATACTAATAACAGTACAGAAAAGAAGCTTGGAAAAAAGAGGAAATATATATCAGAAAGAATATAAATATCACTGGTAATTCTACTTCGTACCAAAAATTATTAAAACTTAAGTGCTTATTCCTCCATATTTTTCCTATATATTCCTTTCCTTTTTATGTACTTATAAATATTTATTTATTTGAGAAAGAGAGAGAGGGCAGGGGGAGGGACAAAAGGAAAGGAAGAGAGAGAATCCAAGGAGACTTCGAACTGAGCATAGAGCCTAATGTGGGACTCAGTCTCATGACCCTGAGATAATGACCTGAGCTGAAATCAAGAGTCAGATGCTTAACTGACTGAGACACTCAGGAGCCCCCCTTTTGTATTTTTAACAGTATTTTTAAAACAAAAATAGAAACATATTATACATACATTTTACCTGGTTATAGTTTTTATATCATAAAAATCTCACCATATCAATTTACATAAAAATTTAAAGCTCAAACAAAATGGCATAGCATGTTAACAAGTAATTATCATTTTAAGCAAAAGATCAATTTCTACTTTTTCACAAACACTATGAAAGCATAAAATGACCACGGCTCTTGGTTAGATAATATGGGTATTATTATTATGTCACTGGGAAGAATATCATTCCAAGGACTGAGTGAGCTGTATTTGAATCCTGGCTTTATCACTGTTTTATTGGGAACCAGTTACTTGGTATATATAAGCCTAAGTTTGCTCATTAAAATACAGAGTGACAAAATATATTTCACCTATTTGTCATGAGAATTGGGTGAAATAATATATAGGGAAATTCTTGTCATGGCGACTGGCACATAAAAGCTATTCAATAAATTTGTTTGAATCTGCATCTGTGGGAAGTGCAAAAATCGCAAGAAACCGACACTATCTTTTAGAAATTCAAAATCTAACAGTAGAGTTGGGATAGTTATACAAATCAGTAAGAAGAAATCCATTTTCATTGATTAATGCCTACTCTATGCTCAGGACCATGCTGTACACTTTCATTTCTATAGTCCTAGAGTGAGATGGGAATCCTTTTTGAGATGGATAAAATGGCCATTTGTCAACTTTGTGTCTTAATTTTGTTATCAGGGCTGGAAGCAAATCTTTGTCCCCTATTTTCTATAAAGCTCCCCTTAAAATTATTTACATACAGAGCAATTTCTCTCAACCCAGCCATGATCTCTAAAACATTTATAGGTCAAAAGTGCATCTTTACTTTTACTCAACCAAAATGCCTATTTGGGTGACTTCCCAAAAAAAAGAACAACATTCAATAAAGGTGGAATTCAGATCCATACTTTTGCAAAATAGAAAAGAGACAAAAGCTATGAAAGGACAGTTTTTCTTGTTTTTGCCTCTACTCATCCCCCTATTTCCATCAAACCTTCAAAGACCTTTGCTGCCTCAATTTAGCAATCTTCCCCAGAGTCTCTGTAAGAAGGAAGCTTCTTCCAAAAATATGGTATGGGGATTGGAGCATCTTATTCCAGGGATCATTTCATTCTCCCTATGTAGTGATGCCTCTTATAGTAAAAATGAACTATCTGTATCTACTCTCTTTGTATCTTCCATAAGCTTTGCTCTCACTACCTGCTGGCTTCTATCAGATTTCCATCCTATGCAAAGCCACAGACCCTCTTGGTTGGTCCTTTAGGAACACCTCTGTGACCCTGGATCTGACCTGCCAGCATTAGAAGTACTGGGATTGTAAGAACAAAGGTGAGAGAGAAAAAAGGGTCAAACATGGTGGCATATCTGTCTTTTAGCAGTAAAAATAAAACCTCATCTTGTATTTTTTCAAAAAATGTTTAACTAAAATTCTTAGGAAAGGAAGGGGGAGTAGTTCAGAGGATAGTTTATTAAGGCAAGCTAAGATTCCTGCCTTTTTAAAAGAAGAGGAAAAAGGCATTAGATAATTTTCAATCTTGTTAAGAGAAACACATGGTTAAGAATGAATGTTACAAATTTGAAGTTACAATTGAATAATTAAACGTAGAAATTTCTGCTCCACAATGAGAACAGAAAAAGAAATTATCAATCCAACCTAATGTAGGGGGGAAAAAAATAACAAAAGTATGGTAAACCTCTTACCCCTACTCTTCATCTCTTTTCTTCCTGAATAATTCAGTCCTAAAAGCCATTAGGTGAGGCAGTACAAGATAGAAGTCCACAGTTAGAAAGTTTCTGGGCTTTGGGAGCCCAGAAACTGGGGTATCAGAATATAAGCAGGATAAATATTCATGAGAGTATGGGGTCTGGATGGAGCCTGAATTAAAGGACTATCTACACTGCTTGCTTTTTTTTTTTTTTCCATTCTATCCTCTGGGAAAGGTTATCAGTCTTCCGCTTCTCAGTACTTTGAAGTAAATGGGTTGGCTTTCTGATATCATCTACAGGAAGTGAAGCCTTCCAATACACAAACTCTTACTAAGTAAAAAATCATGTTTTCCCCCACTTTAAAGTGACTCCCATCTCCCAATTATCTCTCAAAAGAAAAAAATTATCTGTATTCTCTAGCTTATGGGGACTATGTGGAAAAAAATTACATTTTCATCCCTTTATGTTCACTTTGGACAAGTGCTAGTGGTATGTGCTTTAGTCTATTACCCAGGAATGAAATTACAAGACATGATAAGCACTTAATTTTGCAGTGGGAGCCCAAGAAAATGAAAATCTGAGTTTAAACCTTGGGCAAAAGGAGGTTTTAAGACTATTTGAAATATAAGCCAAAATATAGTTTACCTAAATTAGGAAATCTTACAGAAATTATTAGATAAAGAAGATCACATCAAAATATTACTGCAAGTGGCATTTGTAGATCTATGTTTTCAGTCTGAAATGGCTGACAAGGTTTTGTTTGCAAGTTCTTGCCTACTGAGTGATAAAACAACATATCTCATATTTAATGTTTTTCCCTTACCCATTTCTAAAAGTGTTCACACACTAGGTTTTATTTAATATCCATGATAGGCCAGGTGCTATTTTTCCAAGGTTTTAAGCCATAAGGGCAGAACCAGAAAGGCTAAGTGACTTGTTTTATATCATTTCTTTTACCCCCACAACTACTGCATGAGAACTATGCTATCAACCATAATTTACATGTGAGGAAGTTGACTTTGTTAGGTGATCTATGCTCACTGCCACACAGAATCAGGATCTAAAACCACAGTTGGGTAACTTTCTATCCATAAGACTCCAATGCCTTTAGCCTATTACAAGCATCATCTGTGTTGGACTTACCAAGTTTGGTCTCCTCTATATGGTTGCCTCTTAGATAAACTTCCTAATTATGAATAATCATTAAGGTTATACTTATTTCCCTCATAAAAAGGGTAGAGATTATTGTATCTTTTTGGTGTTTTGTGCATTATTTTTTTAAATTTCATTTTATTTTTTATTTATTTGATAGAGAGAGCGAGAGTGTGAGAGAGATAGCATGAGTGGAGGAGGGGCAGTGGGAGAAGCAGAATCCCTGATGAGCAGGGAGCCTGAGCCCTGGGATCATGACCTCAGTGGAAGGCAGATGCTTAACTGACTGAGCCACCCAAGTGCATTATTTTGATATGAAGAAAAAAAAAAAGAGCAAAGGAGAGGCTCAGCAGGAACTCACAACTCCTTGGCAGGAAACTGATAATCTATGTGCCTGTTCCCTGAGGATATACAGGTTGCAAGGTACTAATCCCTAACTAACCCCAAAGTGTAAACTAAGCAGAAAGAACACTAGAACAATACAAGATAGAGAGATCAATGGAATAAAGTTAAGTTTTTAAAACTCAGATTTCTATCCACAGTCTTATCCCAGTGAAGGAACAAGAAGGATCCTCTTTCATTAAACAGCAGTCACCAAGCCCCTGACAGAGAGATGGAGATGAACAGTGTCTGAGTCCTTGAGATGCTCACTAATAGTAGAGAAAGACAAACAATTTTAATACAAAGTATTATTAAGAGGAGGTACACCCAATTCGAGTTAATAAGTATAGCAGAAATCCTCTTAGAGAAGCACAAAATGAGTTCATGCTTGATAGATCAGCAGTATTTTGCCAGGAGATGAATGGGAAAGGAAGGAAGGGCAAGTATAAAATAGAGTTTGTGAAGGTATCCCGGGTCTGGTAATGACCACAGGCAAGTGTGGCTGGAGGTAGCATGAAAGGCAGGAAGTAGTACTCAGGTGTTTAGTGACTATTGTTAAATAAATGAGAATCATTCTCAATCCCTTTATCTACAAGTCTCTCAGGGATGAAAATTTAGCCAGAAATCTGAGTTTTGAAAATTTAGCTTTGTTCCATTGGTCTCTGTGTCTTCTCCTCCTCCTCCTCCCACTCCTCCTACTCCTCCTCTCCCTCCCCTTCTTCTCCTTCCCCTCCCCCTTCCCCTCCTCCTCCTCCTTTTTCCCTTCTTCTTCTTCTTATTCTCCTCTGTGTCTTCTACTATTCTTTTTTCTTTATGTTTTGGGATTGCACAAAAGTCCCATTATCCTTATGTGGAGGATTGTCGAAGACCAGTTAATAAGAGGCTCCTGAATAATCCAACTAGGAGATGGTAATAGTCTGAAGTAAGATGGCATTAGTGGAGATGGAGACAGAATGGATATGAGGGATTTTTGAAAAGCAAAAAAATTATAGAATTTGGGTGATAATTAGTACAACAAACAATTCACCTTTTTTGTTTGTTTTTTGAGCTTCAGGGGTCAGGGAAGAGAAGTTGAGCTGAGCTGTAACAGAAAGCAGGTATGATTCCAATAGCTATAGCAATCTCTCTGAGCACTCACCTCATAGGGATGCTTGGGTGACAACCATTTTTAATTCTTTCCCAAACTGGGTGTAGGAGGGAATTTTCAGAAAAGAGGGATGAAGGACAGCAGAAGAAAGAAACATATTATATTAATGATGACAAGTATCTATTTATCCTTTTTGGGAGTCTTTAGTCATTTGGGGAATGAAACTGTGGCAAGGAAGTGTGGGTTGAAAATTAAGTATGAATACAATTTTATTGCTAGAGAGATGAGGAATTTGGGCAAACTGCTCAAAGAGAAACCAAAGCAGTTAAATATATGAACTTTGAGGAGCCAGATTTCCCTAAGGATTCATAATAGGCTTTTTTCTAGACCTCCCAAAATAGGGATGGATTTAGAGAACTGGAAAGTATGAGGAAGATCATCCTTTGAACTGGTGAATCTGCAAGTGTTTGAAAACAGAAACATGCAGGTATTTCCAGGGTTTACAATTGTATTCTTAATGCTCAGCATAGGATGAAAAACAGAGTAAACACTCCATAGATGTTTGTTAAATTAATGTAAAAATTTTCTATGAGGAGAAAACATATATGAAGGCTGGTACAAAATGAGACAAAGAAATGTTGAAATTTACATTGTAAAGAACCTGTAATGTTAAGGTAAAGAGCATGGACTTCCTTTTGTAATCAAAGAACAATTAACTATTGGGGCACCTGGGTGGCTCAGCATCTGCCCTTGGCTCAGGTTGTGATCTCAAAGTCCTGGAACTGAACCCCACATCAGGCTCCCTGCTCAGGTGTGAACATGCTTCTCCCTCTCCTCTTTGCTTGTACTCTCTCCCACTTTTTCTGTATCTCTCTCTCAAATAAATAAATAAAATCTTTAAAAAACAAGCAAACCATTAACTAACATACCATGATCTTTCTTGGTGGAGCTACATACGACCAAGACCCAACTACAAGAAACCTGATAGTATCTTGCTTGTACTTAAAAGTAGTTAACTCATATTTAATGAACAGATACTCTTTCCCAGGCTCTAAAGTAGGCCTTGAGATGGATCAGACACAACCCAACTCAAAGAGTTCATGACTTAGTGGGAAAAACAGGCATATATGTAAAAACTACAATGCAATATGAAAAATGCAATAATGGACAGAAGAGTTGATGGGGGTTGAAAGTGGAAAGACTATTCCAAGCAGAGGGAACATCATGAGAAAAACATGGAGGCATGTACAAATAGGTGATTGTTGGATGCTTATGTACAAATTCTAGCTGAAGCAAAATGAAATGTCAATCTCAATGTGCCTCTCTCCCTTTTCCTCTCTCTCACTCATACCTGAGATATACATATACAAAATTTATGAACAACTTATTTGAGAATATATTGAAGTTTTCAAAGTCACTTTTCTTCTGAGGAAGCCTCTGTATACAGGAATGTGGTTAATGGTACAACCTATTTTACAAAACCTTGAAAATGTAAATGTAAAAAAGTCTTTTAAGACAATATACTTCAAAAATCCTTTTTAACAACAACAACAGCAACAAATCTTTTTAACTTAAATTTTAATCACCTCAGACTGTGTCAATGCCTAGTCAGCAGGTAATATTGTTGACCTCTCCACCTTTCTGCACAGGAACCATTCTAGGCTGCAAAAAATTCAGACTATTAGGGCTGAAAGAGAAAGTGAAGACCAATCACTTCATTTTCTAGAAAGAGAAACTGAAACCACAGGAGGGAAAGCACTTGTCCAAAATAGCACAGAAAACTGGGGATAGAGCTGGTCCTGGAATATGTGTGGTCTTATATTCACCACAATGGGTGCAATATCACATATTTTTGCACCGATATGTCCCAAATGTGACTACACCTGGAGTCCAAAACTCAGAAACAATGTTCTGTCCTGATCCCCACTGTTTCCAACTTATACAACTAAGAGTTCCTTTAAATATGCTGTATTACAAATCACTATTGTAGTTTAAAATAATCTTCAATATTAGCATAGTCCTCAGGTCAGGTCCAGAAGTAAACCTCAGATAAAAAATCTAAGTTTGGAAAATATCTTAAGATTAATACATGAGTATTATTCAGAACTCTCTCATTTGCATATGACAGAAAGCCAACTACCAACTCTTTAAATAAGAATATTTATTGGCTCTTATAATTAGAAAGAATAAATTGAAGAACTGGATCAGGGCCTCAAATGATGCCCTCAAAATTCTCCTTCTTTCGTTTCAGATTCTATCTCTATATAGAACTCATTCTCTCAGTCTCCTTTATGAGGAAGAAGATGCAACTGACAGCAGCTTCAGAGTTCCATCCATTATGGCTTATACTTCAAAGGGAAAGACAGGCCTCCCCTTACCAATTACAGAATGAAAAGTCTCAACAGGACTCTTACTGGCCCCTCCAACATCTGTCATTTGTCTACCCCTGAACTTACCACTGTGGCTAAGGGGATGAAGGACCATGATAGGTGAAGCTAAGGTCAAATGGCAGTCTCTGTGATTGAAGGGGTGGAAAATCACAATTGAAAATCCCATTGAAACCACAAGGCATGAGGGAAGAACTATTCCACAAAGGTAAAAAATATCATTAACTTAGAAGGGAGTGAAAAATATTAGCAAACTAAACCAGGAGCTATCTTCTACAAGTGGTATTTATGGTGAAGGTTATTTAAACTGAAATGGAGATTTCAGTCAGAATGGCTAAAATTAGTAAGTCAGAAAACAACAAATGTTGGCGAGGATGTGGAGAAAGGGGAACCCTCTTACACTCTTGGCAACGCAAGCTGGTACAAAAACTCTGAAAAATAGTACAGAGGTTCCTATCATGTTCCTGCCCTTTGGAAGAAAGCTCTCAGAAACTGAAGAAGACACAAGAAATGGGAAAACATTCCATGCTCATGGCTTGGAAGAACAAATATTGTTAAGATGTCTATGCTACTACCTAGGGCAATCTATACATTCAGTGCAATCCTTATCAAATTACCATACACTTATCTCACAGTGCTCGAACAAACAATCCTGAAATTTGTATGGAACCAGAAAAGACGCCAAATAGACAGATGGATTTTGAAAAATAAAACCAAAGCTGATGGCATCACAATGCCGGACTTTGAGCTATATTGCAAAGCAGCAGTCATCAAGACAGTATGGTATAGGCACAAAAACAGACACACAGACTAATGAAACAGAATAGAGAACCCAGAAATGGAACCTAGACTCTATGGCCAACTATTCTTTGACAAAGCAGCAAAAAACATACAATGGAAAAAAGTCTCTTCAACAAATGGTATTGGGAAAATTGGACAGCCACATGTAGAAGAATGAAACTGGACCATTTTCTTACACCATACACAAAGATAATCTCAAAATGGCTGAAAGACCTAAACATGAGACAAGAATCCAGCAAAATCCTTGAGGAGAACACAGGCAGCAACCTCTTCCACCTTGGCTGCATCAACTTCTTGCTAGACATGTCTCCAAAGGCAAGAAAAACAAAAGCAAAAATGAACTACTAGGCCTTCACCAAGATAAAAAGCTTCTTCATAGCAAAGAAAACAGTCAACAAAACTAAAAGGCAACCTGTGGAATGGGAGAAGGTGTTTCCAAATGACATATCTGATAAAGGGCTGGTATCTGAGACCTATAAAGAACTTCTCAAACTCAATAACCAAAAACCAAATAATCTAGTTAAGCAATGGGCAGAAGACATGAACAGACGTTTCTCCAAAGACATACAAATGGCCAACAGACACATGAAAAAAATGCTCAACGTCACTTGGCATCAAGGAAATACAAATCAAAACCACAGTGAGATACCACTTCACACTGGTTAGAATGGCTAAAATTAACAAGTCAGGAAGCAACAAATGTTGGTGAGGATGTGGAGAAAGGGGAACCCTCTTATACTTTTGGTGTGAATGCAAGCTGGTACAGCCACTCTGGAGAACAGTATGGAGGTCAAGAAGCTAGAAATAGAGCCACCCTGTGACCAGCAATTGCACTACTAGGTATTTACCCCAAAGACACAAATCCAGTGATTCAAAGGGGCACCTGCACCCCAATGTTTATAGCAACAATGTCCACAATAGCCAAACTACGGAAATAGCCAAGATGCCCATTGATGGATGCATGGATAAAGATGTGGTATATATATACAATGGAATATTATTCAGCCATCAGAAAGGATAAAATCTTACCATCTACACTGACGTGGATGGAACTGGAGGATATTATGCTGAGTGAAATAAGTCAATCAGAGAAAGAAAATTATAATATTGCTTCACTCATATGTGGAATATAAAGAACAGCACAGAGGATCATAGGGGAAGGGGGGGGGATGGAATGGGAAGAAATCAGAGAGGGAGACAGACCATGAAAGTCTCTTAACTATGGGAAAGAAACTGAGGGTTGCTGGAGGGATGGTGGGTGGGTAGATGGAGTAACTGGGTGATGAGCATTAAGGAGGGCACATGATGTGATGAGCACTGGTTGTTCTATGTACCTGATAATTACTGAACTCTACATCTGAAACCAATGATGTGCTATATGTTGGCTAACTATATTTAAATTAAAAAAAAAGAAAAGAAAAGAAAAGAAAGAGTACACTTCTCATGGTGAGTACTTAGTAATGTACGGAATTGATGAATCATTGTATTGCACACATAAAACTAAATAACACTGTATGTTAATTACACTTCAATAAAAAAACAAATAAAATAAAAAGATTCAATTAGGTCCTATAAGATGGACAATAATTAAGACATGGGGTTTTAAAATAGATAAATGTAAGGTAATTTTAAATATATGTTTAATAGTTAAGAGACAGGAATACTACTTGAGATCTGTGTGATTTAGTGTGAAGATATATAAGATCAATCAACATTTACAAGGAAGAATGTTGAAATGAAAAAAAATACTTACAAATTAAAACCTAAATTTATACTTATGAGTTATTATATTAATGTGATTAGCATATAGTTTAAGTTATAATTATATACTTACTATATATTCTTATATATACACTACACTATACACACACACACACACACACACATATACACATATACATACACATTTATATAATACACATTATGCAGATGCAACATTATGGGAAGGAACTGTTTTTTCTGGTGGACAGGAGATTGATTGATATTGGTGTGAATTCCCCAGAAAACTTTTCTGGAAGATTACCTTTAACATTAGGAGAAGTTGCTGCCACAAATCTGCAGACACAAGTGCAACAGATTATGTGCTGGTTTTCTTTGCAAAAATCAATCTATAGTTTTTAAATTTCTGGATTTAAATGGCTTCACCTATGCATTCCAAGAGGGCTAGTACCTCTCTGTTTGATATTAATGCCCTTCAAATTCTTATTATCATTGTCTGCTTCATTATTCATTACTCTAGTATCATCTCTGAGTCAAATGGTTCATCTTAGGTTTTTTCACACCTTCCTCAGAAACCCAAATCTGTATTTTACTTCAGAGACTAAGGGACACTACAGAATAATTTTGAAATTCAGATTACTGGCCACAATTTATTAGAATCTCTGCTCTGAGTATCACAGGACTGAAATCAAGCTAGGCCAGAGGTTTTGGAGGAAAATCTATTTCCAACCTCATTTTTGATTCTGGCAGAATTCAGTTCCTTGTGGCTGTAGAACTGAAGTACTTATTTCCTTGCTGGCTGTCAGGTGTAGTCTGTTCGCCAAGAGTTCACTGATTTTTTTTTTTCTCTTTCATGGCTCCTTCCATCTTCAAGCAGATAACAGCATGTCTAATCCTTCCAATGGTGCTTTGAATCTCTGACTTTCTCTATCTCTGACCTCCAAACCCAAATTTGAAAGTTTTATGTAATTAGATCAGGCCCATCCAATCTTCCTATTTTAAAATCAACTGATGTGGAACCATAGTATTATTTACAAAATACATTTTGCCACAAAACCTAACATAATCAGAGAGAGCGATTTCTCATCATATTCACAGATTTCACCCATTCTCCAGGAGAGGGAATTGTCTAGGGTGTATATATCACAGGATACAGAGACTCTTGGGATTGTGCCAACCACACCATCTTAAAATAGTAAAAATCAAGGTAGCCACACTTTTGCACCTCACCTCAAGCACATCTACTTTTTATGAGGGCTTTCTTGTCCATGCAACCCTGGAAGAAATATTTACTTCTTTTAATTACAACTTTTGTTAAAGCACCTTTAACACTTTACTTTATGAACTTGTTTACACAACTGTCTTCTCTTATAGACAGTAGCTTCTCAGGGACAGAAACTGTGTGTGATACACTGCTACACTTTCAGTGACCAGTATGGGGATTGGCACAGAGCAGGTGTTCAAAGACTATTGCTGAACAGATGAAAAAATGATATAACCCATTAGTGAGCCCAGATACTGCTGTCTTTTGAACCAACTCAAGTTATAGTTGGTAGGGAAGGCAGGTGTAGCTAAACAAACAAGTGCGAATGATAATGAGCTCTGTAGACATAAAATAAGGGACAAACTTCTAACATCCTTCTCTTCTATTTCTCCTTTTGTCCAAAACTAACACTTCATCTTACATTCTGGATTCCAATATTTCCAGCCTCTATGAGGACATCATGCATGTATTATACAATTTTCTTCATAAATATTCAATCATTTGCTTTCCATTATTTCTTTCACATCAGTCTGAAACATGTTCAATTTCTCATCAGCCCAAATCTTCCATTTGCTTATGCTGAAACTCAAGGTAGAGTCCATTTCCTCCTTCCCACCTGATATTGTTCTAGTCTTTCATCTGGATGAATTGATTTCCCTGCCTCCAGTCTTGCGCTACTCCAATCCATCTTTCACTCTGATACTAGAGTGAGCTGTAAAACATAAATAAGGATATGAGAGTCCCATGCTCAAAAATCTTTAATATATTCCTCTCACTTACTGAGTCAAGGTCAAGCTCCTTAATATGTTATTTGAAACACTGTATAATATGTATTTCTGAGATATCTCCTGTTATACTCCCATCTGTAACTCCTTCTACCATCACTACCCTATTACTTAAGGGTAATGTTACATAATGACTCAGTAATCCGTGAGCACATAGCATGTGTTCTTACCATCTTCTGTATCTTCTCATGTTGTTTGACCTACCTGAAATGTCCTTCCCTAATGTTTTCAAAGACAGAATTGCTCTCTTCATACATGTGAGTCTATTTTAGCATTTCTCACATAAAATATATTCTCGCTGATTGTGAGTTCTCTGGTTGCATATTAAAGTCTAGTTCCTAGAAAAAAAAGAGGACAAGGATTCCCTAAAGGAATAACCACTCACAGATTCCTTTACTTCCCCCAAATGTTTACTGAGTGATTTCTCTGTGCCAGGTACCATGCTGTGTATGTGCTGAAGACAGAAAGAAGCCCTCCCAAGATTCTCAATGGGACTGATTTCTAACATCTCTCACTACCACTAATACAGTCAGGCATCGAGTAGATGCTCATGTGAAGGACACATGCCAGAAAATTCCAGTTTAAAATGAATTAGATCTTCCATTTTCATCTTTGTATCCACAGCATCTAGCAATGAACATGGCAAGTAGCATTGCTTAATAAATCTTTATAAATAAAAGACAAATGAATGATGCTACATGGATGGAATAAAGGAGCCAAGGCCACCAAACAGATTTTCTTAAGAGCTACTATCCACACAATGTCACCACCCCATTCACTGACGCATTCTCTAAGACATGATTTTCATGTTGAACAAGAGTGGTAAGAGTGGGCATCCTTGTCGTTTTCCTGATCTCAAAGGGAAGACTGTCAGCTTTTCCCCAATAAGAATGATATTCACTGTGGGTTTTTCATAGATAGCTTTTATGAAGTTGAGGAATGTTCCCTCTATTCCTATACTTTGAATCATTTTAATCAGGAATGGATGCTGTATCTTGTCAAATGCTTTTTCTGCATCAATTGAGAGGACCATGTGGTTCTTCTCTCTTCTCTTGTTGATTTGTTCTATCACATTTATTGATTTGCAAATGTTGAACCACCCCTGCATCCATGGATAAATCCCACTTGGTCATGGTGGATAATCTTTTTAATGTACAGTTGGATCCTGTTAGCTAAGATCTTTCTTGTTGAGAATCTTAGAATCCATACTCATCAGGGATATTGGTCTGAAATTCTCCTTTTTGGTGGGGTCTTTCCCTGGTTTGGGGATCAGGGTAATGCTGGCTTCATAAAAAGAGTTTGGAAGTTTTCCTTCTGCTTCTATTTTTTGAAAGAGCCTCAGGAGAATAGGTATTATTTCTTCTCTGAATGTTTGGTAGAATTCCACAGGGAATCTGTCAGGTCCTGGGCTCTTCCTTTTTGGGAGGTTTTTGATCACTGCTTCAATCTCAGTACTAGATATTAGTCTATTCAGGTTGTCCATTTCTTCCTGATTCAGTTTTGGAAGTTTATAGGTTTCCAGGAATGCATCCACTCTTGTTCAACATAGTACTAGAAGTCCTAGCAACAGCAATTAGATAACGAAAAGAAATAAAAGGTATCTAAATTGGCAATGAAGAAGTCAAACTCTCTCTCTTTGCAGATGACATGATACTTTATATGGAAAACCCAAAGACTCCACCCCCAAAATACTAGAACTCATACAGCAGTTCAGTGATGTGGCAGGATACAAAATCAATGTAGAGAAATCAGTTGCTTTCCTATACACTAACAATGAAAACACAGAAAGGGAAAAAAGAGAATTGATTCCATTTACTATAGCATCAAGAATCATAAGATACCTGGGAATAAACCTAAACAAATAGGTAAAGGATCTGTACTTGAGGAACTACAGAACACTCATGAAAGAAATTGAAGACACAAAAAGATGGAAGACCATTCCACGCTCATGGATCGAAAGAATAAACATTGTTAAAATGTCTATACTGCCTAGAGCAGTATACTTTCACTATACTTTCAATACCATTCCAATCAAAACTCCACCAGCATTTTTCAAAGAGCTGGAACAAACAATCTTAAAACTTGTATAGAACCAGAAGAGACCCTGAATTGCTAAGGAAATGTTGAAAAAGAAAAACAAAACTGGGGCATCATATTGCTTGACTTTAAACTTTACTACAAAGCTGTGATCACCAAGATAGCATGGCACTGGCACAGAAACAGATACATAGACCAGTGGAACAGAGTAGAGAGCCCAGATATGGACCCTCAGTTATATGGTCAAATAATCTCTGACAAAGCAGGAAAAAATATACAGTGAAAAAAAGACAGTGTCTTCAATAAATGGTGCTGGGAAAATTGGACAGCTATGTATAGAAGAATGAAACTCGACCATTCTCTTACATCATACACAAAGATAAACTCAAAATGGATAAAAGACCTCAACATGAGGCAGGAATCCATCAGAATCCTAGAGGAGAACATAGGCAATAACCTCTTTGACATCGGCCACAGCAACTTCTTTCAAGATATGTCTCCAAAGGCAAAGGAAACAAAAGCGAAAATGAACTTTTGGGACTTCATCAAGATCAAAAGCGTCTGTTCAGCAAAGGAAACAGTCAACAAAACAAACAGGCAACCCACAGAATGGGAAAAGCTATTCACAAATGACACTACAAAGGGCTGCTATCCAGGATCTATAAAGAACTCCTCAAACTCAACACACACAAAACAGATAATCACGGCAAAAAATGGGTAGAAGACATGAAAGGACACTTCCCCAAAGAAGACATACAAATGGCTAACAGACACATGAAAAAATGTTCATCATCATTAGCCCTCAGAGAGATTCAAATCAAAACCACACGGAGATACCACCTTACACCAGTTAGAATGGCCAAAATTAACAACAAGTGTTGGAGTAATAGTAAACAACAAGTGTTGGAGAGGATGTGGAGATAGAGGAACCCTCTTACATTGTTGGTGGGAATGCAAGTTGGTGCCGCCACTTTGGAAAACAGTGTGGAGATTCCTTAAGAAATTAAAAATAGAGCTTCCCTATGACCCTGCAATTGCACTACTGGGTATTTACCCCAAAAGATACTGATGTAGTGAAAAGAAGGGCCATCTGTACCCCAATGTTCATAGCAGCGATGGCCACGGTCGCCAAACTGTGGAAAGAACCAAGATGCCCTTCAAGGGTCAAATGGATAAAGAAGATATGGTCCATATATACTATGGAGTATTATGCCTCCATCAGAAAGGATGAATACCCAACTTTTGTATCAACATGGATGGGACTGAAAGAGATTATGCTGAGTGAAATAAGTCAAGCAGAAAGAGCCAATTATCATATGGTTTTGCTTACTTGTGGAGCATAAAGAATAACAGGGAGGACATGGGGAGATGGAGACAAGGGAGTTGGGGGAAATTGGAGGGGGAGACAAACCATGAGAGACTGCGGACTCTGAGAAACAAACTGAGGGTTTGGAGGGGAGGGAAGCGGGGGGTTGGCTGAGCCTGGTGGTGGGTATTATTGAGGGCACAGATTGCATGGAGCACTGGGTGTGGTGCCTAAACAATGAATTCTGGAACACTGAAAAGAATATTTTTTAAAAAGGGGAAAGAAGACACAATTTTTAAATAATGTTATATCCTTCCTAAGCCATTAACAATGAGAAAATAAACCTGTTAAATTCCAATAAGAAATCAGTAAATATTATACCCCTAACATACACTTTGATGATACTTTCACAGGCAGGAGATATGCTGCAGAATTAATATAGCTGTCCAAATACCAAGTTATGATATTATATGGCATCTAGAAGACATCTTCCTAGAAATCATCCCAAATAAGAGCCTTAGCCCTTTTCACCTGACCCTACCTATCCTCTCCAGTCAACTTTAGCTAACAGCAAGGAAAACAATAAAATAAATAAAATAGAATCTTTATCATACTTCAGAGCAATAAAGTTAATGTATGTTGCCACTAAAATTTCTCATTTTCTTTTATGTCAGAGTTTGACCATAAATGAAACAATAAAAAGTTATAACCTCTTCAAATGTGCCCAATCAGATAAAGAACATCTAATTAATGAGGCTGCATGAAAATTTCAAAAATTCTTCAAACTTTGTGCATAGAATCAGAGTAGAGGTAATGAATATTAAATTCAATCCTGTGCATTTCACAGAGAAAGGCCTGTAAGGAAGATTTTTCCCAAGGTTATACAAAAAATTGAAGACAGAGCTAGATGAGAACCCAAGTTTCCTGCCACACCTTTAGTTCCTTTCAGAGCTTTCTAAATTAAAAATGACCAGTCCGTGGGTCTTGCAAAACTCATTGCTGATCATAAGGATTACTTGGGTCTACTTTATTCCAGTACTCCTATTCAAAGCAGGAGCATGGAAGAATCATTTGAGAATAAACTGAATCTTAGAGGGAAAATTTCTTCCATCTCCTGGAAATGAGAAATTCAGGAGATGGAATTTTTAGGAAAGACTACAGAAACTAGTGACAGACAGCAGAAAATATTCCACCCGGCCAGACAATGATATTCCATATGTTGAAGGGGGAAAGGGGAATAGAGTACTGAGATGGCAAACAGAGACAAAACAAACTTCTCCTGAAGAAGCTGCTCCACTGCACGTTACTATTCAGTTTCCCAGGTTTACTATATATCTGGAGGAGAAGGGAGGTTGACTGTAAGTCAATATTGGGAATCAACCTCCTTACCATTAAAAGACCCAAAAGTGGAACAGCCTGTCTTGTGAAGTCAGGATCTCCCTATAATGGAGATAACCAGACAGAGGCTGGGCATTACAGAAAACGGTCTATCCAATTGATGGAAAGGGCTTCATGAATATACTCCTTTCCAATTTTGGTACAGTTATCCTAGAGTCGAATTTTATTACTAAGAGATGATTTGGGTTGGGATTGGGAAGGTTTCTTGTGTTCCTCAATTACTATTTAACTAATTTCTTGCATTGTTTCTTCAAATGAATTTAATTCATTAAACTAAAGAAGTAATGTGTGCAGTATTTGCTGGATGTTGGAAAGGGGAGTGAATGTTATAGGAGTAAGTAGAACATGGTCCCAGCCATTAGGGAGGCTTGAAGCAACTATATAGTCGAAATATGTAACTGTTCTCTGTACCCGATGTTATCAAAGTCAAAGTAACTTGACTACCAGTATGACATACATAAAGGAGCAAGAATATACTATCATGCAACACAAAACATATATAATCACATTGGTCAATATTTATTGAGTGTTTTCCCTGTTTCAGGATATGAACTAAGGTATTTTCTGGCATAATCAAGGCTCTACAATAGGTAATATTATTATTCCTTTTTAAAAATTTCAAATTCTATTTTTGATTGAAATATAATTCACATACAATATTATATTAGTTTCAGATATACAGTGATTTCACCTTTGTATGCATTGAGAAATGATCAGCTCAATAAACTGTTATCATTCAACAACATAAAAACTTAATATAATTATTACTGTACATTACAACCCTATGACTTATTAATTTTACAATTAAAAGTTTATAATTCTTGATCCCCTTTACTCACTTAACCTCCTCCCATCAACCTTCCTAGTAGCTATCATCAAACTGTTTTTTGTGTCTGTGAGTCTGGGTTTTTTGACTTTTTCTTTTTTTTAAGATGTATAATAATCAACTGTATTTGTATTAATTGGCAATGAATAATTGGAAAGTAAATTTTTAAAAAATATTACAAATCAATAAAAGTTTAAAATACTTAGGGACAAATCTAAAAAAATTTGTAAAACCTATACACTGAAAACTACCAAACATTATTAATACAAATTAACTAAACTGAGAGCTACATTGTATTCATGGATTGTTTTTCTTTGTTTTGTATTTTAGATTCCTAGGTGAAATCATGTGGTATTTGCCTTTCTCTGTTTACCTCATTTCATTTAGCATAATACCTTCAATTTCCATCCATTTTGTGGCACATGCCAAGACTTCATTCTTGTTATAGCTGTATGTATAAATCTTTATCCATACATCCATCCATGGCCATGGGTGTTGTTTCCATATCAAGGCTATTGTAAATAATGCTGCAGTGAACATAGAGGTGCATTTATCTTTTTGAATTAGTGTTTTCATTTCCTTTGTATAGTTAACCAGGATTGGAACTGTTGAATCATGTGGTAGTTCTATTTTTCATTTTTTTTAAATTTCTTTTCAGCGTAACATTATTCATTGTTTTTGCACCACACCCAGTGCTCCATGCAATATGTGCCCTCCCTAATATCCACCACCTTGTTCCCCCAGCCTCCCACCCCCTGCCCCTTCAAGACCCTCAGGTTGTTTTTTAGAGTCCATAGTCTCTCATGGTTCACCTCCCCTTCCTATTTTTCATTTTTTGAGGAACCTAGATACTGTTTTCTATAGTGACTGCACCATCATTCCCACAACAGTGCACAAAAGTCTTTCTCTCTCTTTCTCTTTTTTTTTACAATCTCACAAATAACTCTTTCAAATGAAATCATCTTTAAAATGTTGGTAGAATTTGCCAGTAAAGCTGTTTGAATGTTTGTTTGTTGGAAAGTTTTGATTATTAACTCAATCTCCATAAGTAATCATTCAACTCAGATTTTCTTTTCTTCCTGATTCAGTCTCAGAAGATTTTATGTTTCTATGAATTTACCTGTTTCTTCTAGATTATCCTATTTGTTGGCATATGATTGTTCATTGTACTCTTTTACATGTCTGTGGTATCAATTGTAACTTCTCTTTCATTTCCAATTTTATTGGAACTCTCTTTTTTTCTTGGTTACTATAGCTAAAGTTTTGTCAATTTTCCTTATCTTTTGAAAGAACCCATTCTCAGTTACACCAATCTTTTCCACTATCTTTTTGGCCTCTATTTCATTGATTTCCACTCTCATCTTTATTATTTCCTTCCTTCTGCTAACTTTGAGCTTCATTTTCTTTCTGGTTCTATTAGGTGTTAAGTTATATTGAGATTTTTTTTTCTTTTGTCTATTTTCTTCTTGAAGTAGGCCTGTATTGCAATGAACTTCCCTATTAGAACTGTTTTTTCTATATCCCACAGATATTCCTATGTTGCACGTCTGTTTTCATTTATTTCTGGGTAATATTTTATTTCTCCTTGATTTACTCTATGATTCAGTAGTTGTTCAGTAACATGTTCTTTAATTTCCATGTGTTTACAGCTTTCCCAGTTTTCTTCATTAAAAAAAAAAAAGATTGATTTATTTTAGAGAGAGAGTGCATGGGAGAGGGGGTCAGAGGGAGAGAAAGGGAAAGCAGACTCCCCAATGAGCATGGAAGATACATTTAGAATATATATGCACTCAATATAGGAGCACCAACATATATAAAACAAATAACAAGAGACCTAAAGTGAGGATTTAAGAGAAATGCAATTATAGTAGGGGATTTTAGCAGCACACTTATATCAATAATAGATCATCCAGACAGAAAATCAATAAAGAAACATTGGCTTTAAATGACGAGCTATTAGACAACATGGACTCTTCTCCCTGTACTTTCCCCCACTACAATGCTTTCTTTTTGATGTCACATTTTACTTGCCTTTTTTATGTATATTTTTAACTTGTTTATTTATTTGACAGAGAGAGAGGGAGAGAGAGAAAAAGGGAGAGTACAAGCAGGTAGAGTGGCAGGCACAGGGATAGGGAGAAGAAGGCTCCCAACCAAGCAGAGAGTCCAATGCAGGCACGATCCCAGGACCCCGGGATCATGACCTGAGCTGAACTTAGATGTTTAACTGACTGAGCTACCCAGGTGCTCCTATTTTATGTATATCTTAACTAGTTATTGGAGTTTTAGTTAATTTTGCTACTTTTGTTTTTTAACCTTTATACTAGCTTTATGAGTGATTCTGTCACTCCCTTTACTATATTAACTTCTCCACTGAGATTTTTCCTTTCTGTATTTTCTTGTTCATTAGTGCCACTATCTTTCAGCTTAATAAAATTTCTTTAACATTTCTCATATTTATTATCATAAGGTGATTTTAGTAGTAATCAAACCCTTTTGCTTTTGCTTATGGAAAATTTTTTCTCCAAATCTGAAAGATAACTTTGGAGCATAGATATTCTTTATTGGAATTTTTTTCCCTTCAGCATTTTGAATATGTCTGCACAATCCCTTCTGGTTTGCAAAAATATGTCTATATACTCCCTTCTGTTGAAAAAATCTGCTAAAAGTCTTATGGGGTTTCTTGTACATAATAAGTTAATATTCTCTTGCTGCTTTTAAGATTTTCTAACTGTTGACATTTTAATTATAATGTATTCTGGTGTGGCTCTCTTTAGATTCATTTTATTTTGAACTCTCTAGGCTTCCTGAACCTGGATGTCCGTTCCTTTCCTAAAGTTAGAAGTTTTCAACCATTATTTCTTCAAGTAAGTTTTCTGACCTTTTAGCTTCTACTTCTGAAACCCCTATACAGCAAATTTTATACTATTTGAAGTTGTTCTATGAGTCTTATAAGACTTCCCTTTCTCCTTCCTCTGGCTGTTCTGTTTAGGTGGGTTCCAGTGCTTTCTCTTCTACCTTGCTGATTTGTTCTCTTTCATCCAGTCTGCTACTGAACCTCACTAGTGTATATACTTCAGTTCAATTATTGTATTCTTAAACTCTGTGATTTGATACTTTTTTACATTTTATATCTTCTTGTTAAAGTTCTCAATGCATTTCTCAATTCTTTTCCTGAGTTCACTCTGAATCTCTATAGCCATAATTAAACATTTTTTATCAGGAAGATTACGCTTCTATCAGAAAGAACTTTTTCTGAGATTTTGTCTTGTCTCACATTTAAACATATTTCACTGTTTCTTCACTTACATTGGCTCTGTGCATTTGTTTCTGTGTATTAGGAAAAACAGCTAAATCTTTCACTTGTGAAGGTATGCCCTATGTAGGTGATAAAACTTGCATATTCACCCTTGTCCTTGTTCTTGGTTGTGTCTCAAACCTTGGTAATTTTCTAAACACCCTGATTTATTTTTTCTTATGTATCCATTGTTTTATTGGAGCTTATGTATCCATTGATATGTTCTCCTTATGTATACATCCAGACCTATACATATGCCAAGGGAAGGAATTTCACTTAGCACCTTGTTTCAGGATGATTGGAAGCCAGACCATTAGGCAAGGGCTTGTAAAGTATGGAATTATACAGTCCTTTTGAGTTCCAATGTAAATTCTGCTGGCCTCCACATTTGAAGATCTCGAGCTATTTCCTGCGCAATAGTTGCAAAAAATCAGGGCTCCATACAAAGATATAAGTTCCTGTCTGGGAGATCTTGTTGAATTGTAGTGAGGCAAAGGGAGTGTATAAGGGTAGTATCTCCCTGCTTACATTGGGAGTATCACCTCAGCCTATAAATGTATGAGACACCTGGGGTCTGTCCATCAGGCTGAATCAGATTAGGTAAATAACCCTTTTACACAGGAAAACTGGGGTTGTACTTCATATATTGTCTGTGCAGTGCACTGGGGGAGTGATACCACGAACTATATTTCCAATTGTTGCATGGAGCTCAGGAACATGAATCACCTTGACCAACTGGACCAGGCAATCAAGGGGCATCCCCTATATGGATATTGTGTGCCCTGAATTGTTTATGTGTGCCTACCGGCTTTAGCTAAATAGCTTGAGAGTGTAGAAGACCATACATACTAACTGACTTCAAAAGGGCAGAGGGAAAATATATTGACTGTGTACCAACAGGCTTCAGGAAAGCAGCAGCAAATTGCCTTGTCTATGCCCATGCACTGGCTTCAGTCTGGGAGCAGAATGCCATGATGGCTTTTTCTTGCTAACCCCAGCTTACACACCTTGCAACCTCGCATACTCTCCAGCATCAGTAAGGTAGTAGGACAGTGTAGCAAGCAGTTGCCCTTGCCTGTCCCAACTAGACAGATTAAAGGTACCATGCCCAAGTATACTTATTTAGGCTAGCAGAGTAGAAGGAGAGTCCACAAATCATGTTCATTAGTATCTCCATTTCTAGAGAGTACCCCAACTCTCACCCACCACTCCAGCAGATGCCACTACACCAGCCAATATATATTCCTCATATACAGTCCAGGAACTTCAAAATTGTTGCTTTTATCCTGGATCCTGATGTAAGTAAGACACATGTGAGCCCTTTCAAGAGAGAAACTTATTTTCCTATAGCACTTTGGGTCTCATGAATGTCAGCCCCTTTAGATTTCTAAGCCAGATGTTTTTGGGGAATTGAGTCTCTAGTGTAGATCCTGAGGGTTGGGATGCTTTACCTGGAGCACCAAACCCTCACTCTTCTGGGAGAAGGGCCAGAATGGTGAGATTTCCCTATTGTGTATTGCTGCAATGGGGGTGAGGGTTTTGATGAGACCATGTATCTGCCTCTCCTCCCTGGGTCCATGTGCTCATTTTATTATTTTTTTGTAAAGAATCACATCATTTAATTTTTCATATTTCTTAAAATTTTGATTCCAGGATCATTAACATACTATGTTATATTAGTTTCAAGGGAGAAATATAGTGATTAATCCATTCTATGCATTACTCATAATTACTCATAAAAAGTATACTCCCAATCCTCTTCATCTGTTTGACCCATCCCTCTACCCACTCCCTTCTGGTAACCATCAGTTAGTTGTCTGTATGTAAGAGTCTGTGTTTTGTTTTCTTTTTTCCTTTGTTAATTTCTTTTGTTTTCCAAATTTTTATTAAAATTCTACTTATTTAACATATCAGTGTAACAATATTGATTTCAGACATAAAATTTAGTGATTCATCACTTACATGTAACTCATAACTCTAATCATTACAATTACTTTCCTTAATACCCATCACCCACTTAGGCTATCCCACACCCACCTCCCTCCATCAACCCTGTTTGCCCCCTGCCAATAAGAGTCTCTCATGGTTTGCTTCCCTCACTCTTTCATTTTATTCCCTTCCCCTATGTTCATCTGGTTTTTTTCTTAAATTTCACATATGCGTGAAATCATATAGTATTTCTCATTCTCTGACTGACTGATTTTGCTTAGAATAATACACTCTAGATACATCCATGTCATTGCAAATGGTAAGATGTCGTTGTTTTTTTTTTGTTAGTTGAGTAATATTGCATTGTAAATATAAATCATATCTTCATTCATCAGTCGACAGATACATGGACTCTTCCTATGGTTTGATTATTGTTGATAACTCTGCTATAAACATCAGGGTGCACATATCCCTTCAAATCGGTATTTTTGTATCCTTTGGGTAAATACTTAATAGTGCAAATTATGGATCCTGGGGTATTTCTATTTTTAACTTTTTGAGGAACCTCCATGTTGTTTTTCAGATTGACTGAACCAGTTTGCATTCCCACCAACAGTGTAAGAGGACTCCCTTTCCTCCAAATCCTTGCCAACAACTGTTGTTTACTGTGTTGTTAATTCTATCCATTCTCACAGGTGTGAAGTGGTAGCTCATTGTGGTTTCAATTTATACTTCCCTGATAATGAGTGATGTGGAGCATCTTTTCATGTGTCTGGTAGCCATCTAGATGTCTTCTTTGGAAAATGTCTATTCATGTCTTCTGACCATTTATTAACTGGATTATTTTTTTCTGGGTGTCAAGTTTTAATAACATCTTTATAGATTTTGGATACTAACCCTTTATCAAATATGTTATTTGCAAATATCTTCTCCCATTTCACAGGCTGACTTTTAGTTTTGTTAATTGTTGCCTTCACTGTGCAAGAAGCCTTTTATCTTGACAGAGGTCAATAATTCATTTTTGCTTTTATTTCCCATGCCTCTGGCAAACTGTCTAGTAAGAAATTGCTCCAACAGAGGTCAAAGAGGTTGCTGCCTGTGTTCTCATCTAGGATTTTGATGGATTCCTGCCTCACAATTAGGTCTTTCATCCATTTTGCCTTTATCTTTGTGTATGGTGTAAGAAAGTGATCCAGACTCATTCTTCTGCATGTTGCTATCCAGTTTTCTCAAAACAATTTGCTGAAGAGACTGGTTTTTCCATCAGTTATTTTTTCCTGCTTAGTTGAAGATTAGTAGACCATATAGGAGTGGGTCCATTTCTGGGTTTTCTACTCTGTTCCATTGACCTATGTGCCTGTTTTGGTGCCAGTACAGTACTGTCATGATAACTACAGCTTTGTAATATACCTTGAGGTGATGTCCCCAGTTTTGTTTTCCTTTTCAGGATTTCTTTGGCTTTTTGGGGTCTTTTGTGGTTCTATACAAACTTTAGGATTATTTGTTTTAGCACTGTGAAAAATGCTGTTGGTATATTCATAGGGATTACATTAAATATGTAGATTGCTTTGGGTAGTATAGACACTTCAATAATGTTTCTGTTCAAATCCATGAAAATGGAAGGTTTTCCTATTTCTTTGTGTCTTCATCAATTTCTTTCATAAGTGTTCCACAATTTTCAGAGTACAGATCTTCTACCTCTTAGGTTTATTCTTAGGTATCTTATTGTATTTGGTGCAATTATAAATGGGATCAATTCCTTAATTTCTTTTTCTGATGCTGCATGTACAGAAATGCAACAGATTTCTGTATGTTGATTTTATATCCTATGAATTTGCTGAATTCACATGTTAGTTCTAATAATTTTTTCATGGAGTCTTTTGGGTATTCTACATAAGGTATTATGACATCTGCTAAGAGTAACAGTTTGACTTCTTTCTTACCCATCTGAAGGCTGTTTATTTCTTTTTGTTGTCTGATTACTCTTCCAGCACTATATTAAATAGTAATGGTGAGAGTGAACATCCCTATCTTATTCCTGACCTTAGAAAAACAGCTCTCAGTTTTTGCCCATTGAGGATGATGTTAGTTGTGGGTCTTTCATATATGGCTCTTATGATATTGAGTATGTTCTTTCTGTACCTACTTCGTTGAAAGTTTTTATCAAGAATGGATACTGTAGGGGGGCCTCGGTGGCTCAGTGGGTTAAAGCCTCTGCCTTCGGCTCGGGTCATGATCCCAGGGTCCTGGGATCAAGCCCCATATCGGGCTCTCTGCTCAGCAGGGAGCCTGCTTCTTCCTCTCTCTCTCTCTGCCTACTTGTGATCTCTGTCTGTCAAATAAATAAATAAAATATTTTTTTAAAAATGGATGCTGTATTTTGTCAAATGCTTTTTCTGCATCTATTGAAACAATCATATTGTTCATATTCTTCCTTTTATAAATGTGGTGTATCACACTGATTGACTAGTAAGCATTGAACCACACTCGCAGCCCAGGAATAAATCCTACTTGATCATGATGAATAATTTGCTCAGAGTACTGTTTGATTCCACTGGCAGTATCATACTGAGAATTTTTGCATCTATGTTCATCAGGGATTTTTGACCCATAAATCTCCCTTTTTGTTGGGTCTTTGTCTAGTTTTGGAGTCAAAGTAATGTTAGCCTCATAGAGGAGTTTGGAAATTTTTCTTCCATTTCTATTTCTTAGAACAGTTTAAGAAGAGTACATATTAATTCTTAAGTGTCTGGTAGAATTTCCTGGGAATTATTCCCTGGGAAGCCATCTGGCCCTGGACTTTTATTTGTTAGGAGATTTTGACTACTGATTCAATTTCCATGCTGGATATGGGTCTGTTCAAATTTTCTATTTCTTCCTGTTTCAGTTCTGGTAGTTTCTATGATTCTATGAATTTGGCCTTTTTTTTTTTCTACATTGACCAGGATTGTTGGCATATAATTTTTCATAATACTCTCTTATAATTCTTGTATGTATGTGATGTTGTTAGTGGTCTCTTCTCTTTCATTGAGGAATTTATTTATTTGGGTCCATTCTCTTTTCTTATTGATAAGTCTGCCTAGGGGGTTATCAATTTTATTCTTTCATGAACCAGCTCTTAGTTTCATTGATCTACAGTTTTTGTTGCTTCTATATATTTCTGCTCTAATATTTATTATTACCGTTCTTCTGCTGATTTGAGACTGTTCTCTTCCTAGTTTCTTAAGGTGTAAGGTTAAGTCATGTATTTAAGACTTTTCTTGCTTCTTGAGGTAGTCTTGTATTGCAATATACTTTACCTCTTAGCACCACCTTTGCTGCATGCCAAAGTTTTGGACTGTCATGTTTTCACTTTCATTTGTTTCTATGTATTTTTTTTAATTTCTTCTTTAACTTTCCAGTTAATCCATTCATTCTTTAGTAGGATGTTCTTTAACCTCCATGTATTTGTGGACTTTCCAAATATGTGTGTGCGTGTGTGTGGGGGGGGGGTGTGTGTGTGTGTTTGATTCAAGTTTTATAGTGTTGTGGTCTGAAAATATCCATGGTATGATTTTAATTTTTTGGTACTTGTTGAGAGCTGATTTGGACCTAGCATGTGATCTATTCAGTAAAATGCACTATGTGCACCCGTAAAGAACGTGTATTCCACTGGTTTAGGATGAAATTTTCTGAATATATCTGTGAAGTCCATCTGGTTCATTATGCCATTCAAAGTCACTGTTTTCTTATTGATATTCTGCTTAAGCGATCTGTCCATTACTGTATGTGGGTTGTTAAAGTCCCCTACTATTACTGTATTATTATCAATAAGTTTCTTTATATTTGTTATTAATTGATGTATTTGGTGTCCCAAGTTGGGGGAATAAATATTAACAAGTGTTAGATCATCTTGATGGACATACCCCTTATGATATAATGCCCTCTTCATCTCTTGTTACTATCTTTGTCTAGTATAAGTATGCTACTGTGCCTTTTTTTTTTTTTTTTTGCATCCATTAGCATGATAGATGATTCTCCATCACCTCAATTTCAATATGCAGATGTCTTCAGGTCTAAAATGAGACTCTTATAGGCAGCATACAGATGGGACATTTTTTTTTTAATCCATTCTGACACCCTATGTCTTTTGATTGGAGCATTTAGTCTATCTACATTCAGAGCAATTATTGATAGATATGAATTTAGTACTATTGTGTTACCTGTAAAGTTGGTGTTTCCCTTTCTAGTCTTTGTTGCTTTTGGTATCACCCCCCCACCCCCGCCCAACTCAAACAGTCCTTTATAATATTTCTTGCAGGGCTGGTTTAGTTGTCATGAACTCCTTTAGTTTTTGTTTGTCTGAGAAACTCTCTCTCCTTTTCTGAATGACAACCCTGAGGATAAAGTATTCTTGGCTGCATTTTTCTCCCATTCAGCACTTTGAATATATCATGTCATTTTCTTCTGGCCTGCCAAGTTTCTGCAGACAGATCTGCTGCAAACCTGATCTGTCTTCCCTTGTAGGTTAAGGACATTTTTGGTTTTGTTTTGTTTCCCTTATTGCTTTCAGGATTCTTTCTGTCTGTGTATTTTGTTAATTTAACTATGATATGTCTTGATAATGGCTGGCTTTTGAATTTAATGAGAGCTCCCGGTGCTTCTTGGATTTTGATGACTGTTTCCTTCCCTAGATCAGGAAAGGTTTTCATGTATAATTTGCTCAAATAAACCTTCTGCCTCTTTTTCTAGCTTTTCTTCTTCTGGAACACCTATAATACAAATGTTATTACATGATAAGGAGTCACTGTGTTCCCTAAGTCTATATTCATGATCCAATACCTTTCTCTCTCTCTCTTAGCTTTATTATATTCCATAATTTCATCTTCTATGTCACTGATTCATCCATCCTCGTTGTCATTACTGCTTCCTACTTTTCTTACTCCTATGTAAGAAGTAGGGCTGATTTAGTGGTGATGTCTGTCTGGGAAACTCTTTATCTCTCCTTCTGTTCTGAAAGATAGCCTTGCTGGATAGAGTATTCTTGGCTTTTTTAAAAATTATTATTTCTTTTAGCACCTTGAATATATCATGCCACTGTCTTCTGGTCTGCAAAAATTCTGCTGAAAAAAAAAATAAACTAATAACCATCTTATGGGGTTTCCCATTATATATCAGTTTTCTTTATTCTTGATGTTTTAAAAATTCTCTCTTTTTACCGTCTTACCTACTATATGTCTTTGCATGAACTTCCTTGGGTTGGTTACATTGGGGGGTGGTTCTCTTTGCCTTCTGGATTTGGATTTTTTGTTACTGTCCTCAGATTTGGAAAGTTTTTAGCTATTATTTTTTTTCAAATAAAGCTTCTGCCCCCTTTCCTCTCTCTTCTCCTTCAGAGTCCCTATAATGGGAATGTTCTTGATGATGTCACCTAGTTACCTATGTCTATTTTTCATTTTTCTATTATTATTTTTTCTCTGTTCAGCTTGATTGCTTTCCATTACTTTGTCCTCTGGGTTGCTGATCTGTTCTTCTGATTGCACTAGTTATTATTTATTCAATCTCATGTATTTTTAATTTCAGTTATTAAGTTCTTCAGCTCTGGATCTTTTTTTTAATGTTTTCTCTTTATTAAGGTTCTCATTGAGGTCCTCCACTCTTGTCTCAAGCCCAAAGAGTATCTTTATGACTGTTGCATTAAATTCTTTATCAGGCATATTACTTATCTCTGTTTTGTTTAGTTCTCTTGTGATTTTGTCCTGTTCTTTCATATGGGACATATTCTTCTGTCTCCTTATTTTGTCCAATTCTCTGTGTCTGTTTCACTGGGAAAGTGAGCTATATCTCTTGCTCTTGAAAGTAGTAGCCTTATGAAGAAGAGGTCTTATAGTGCCCTGCTGTGCAATGTTTCCCTTTTACCAGAACCTGGTGCTTCAAGAGTGTCTCCTACATGTGGTGCATGTGCCCTATTACTATGCCTGATCCACATTTGCCTTCAGTGTAGTCATCTACAATAGCTCTCTTTACCCATTGTGGGCAGAGTTTGGTCTCTGTGTCATTAGTGGGCCAGTCTGAGGCCTCCCTGGGTTTGTGTTGAGTTATACCCACCATTTGCCAGAGACCAGTAAGATTGAACTGCAGAGCATTTTCCCTGTGCTTTCCCTGAGAAGCTCAAACTGGTGAGCATGGTCTGAAGTCAGATCAGGTGTCTCCCCCAAGCCCACTGCTGGGTCTACAGTCAGACTGGTATGCGTGGTTATCTTCCCCTCTTCACAGAGCAGGAGCCATTTTGAAGTGGTGCTGGCCCCTACTGGGACTGCTTGCACACTACCAGATTTGTGGCACCACTTTGTAAAGGCTCCAATCAAGGGCAATTTTGAGGGGACAGTTCAGTGGAAGAACATAGGGATCTGGTGCAAGGTGTTTGCAAGGTTTGCACAGGTCTGCAGCAGAGGTCTGGCTAAGGGGGCATGTCTGTAGGAGAACACATGGGTGGGGCACACCATTAGTAATTTATTTAGGGAGTTTTGGTGCAGTAATCGTACAAATAGGTAGGTGTCTGTGTGTCTATGCTGGGGAGCAGGGAAAGAAAATGGTGCCTGCTAGCTCCATTCTTCCTGGGGAAGTTTTCCAATGATCCTTGCTCCTCCAGCATGGCCCCTGAGATTAGTAAATAAATCTTTCCAAATACTCCAGGTGTTTTGCAAACTGCTCCTTCTGTGCTATAGCTCCATGGAGCTGTTTGTTGTGTTATCTCCTTAAGGGCAAGGACTGTTCCCTCTTGCCTTCCTTACTCCCGCAGAGCCAAGCTCACTGATTTTTAAAATTTCAGGTATTAAGCCCAACTGATTGTAAGAACTTGCAAAAATCTGCCTCTCTTGTTTTCAAAGCCAAATGTTATGGGTAGTCTTCTTCCCTGTTCCTGGAGTGCCTAGGGTGAGGGTCTATTTCTTTCCCCTCTCTGAGCCAGTGGTGACCCTTCCTCCCATGGACAGTCCTTTTGGCCCATTTAGCTCTGGACTGTATCTCCACTCTTCCTACCCACTTGATGTGGCCTCTTCTCTACATTTAGCTGTGGAGTCTGTTCTGCCAGTCTTCAGGTCATTTTCTGGGTTACTTATATTGATGTGGGTGTTATCTAGTTGTATCCTTGGGATGAGATGGACTTCAGATCCTCCTACTCTGCCATCTCCTCTAGAAATCTCTAGTTTTCAGATTTTTCTGAGAGAAATGATCCATATGTAGCTGTAGATTTAGGATATCTGTGGGGGAAGGTGAGTTTAGTATCCTTCTATGCTGCCATCTTGGGCACCTTCTTCAATTACTCCATCTGTAATGAGAGTTTCAGTAACTTTTTCTATATCACCTACTTAAAAAAACTGGCAACAATGAGAGACTATGGACTCTGAAAAACAATCTGAAGGGTTTGAAGAGGTGGCGGGGGGAGGTTGGGGGAACCAGGTGGTGGGTATTAGAGAGGGCACGGATTGCATGGAGCACTGGGTGTGGTACAAAAACAATGAATACTGTTATGCTGAAAATAAATTAAAAAAAAAACTGGCAACAAACATAGGCAACCTAATACCAAAGTTTCTATGCTGAACCACTACCCTTTCTCTCATTCTGCGTGTATTTATGTATGTATGTATGCATGTACCTACCTTATATCATGAAGAGAGAAGAGCACAAAATTCAGAGATGGGCAAACTGAGTGTGTCTTTCAGACTCTACCATTTATTATTTGCCTGGCCTTTAGAAAAATCATGTAAATGTATCTAAACTTCGATTAGCTCTTCTATAAAACTAGGGCAAAAATATCTGCCTGACAGTTTAAAATGAGACACCATTTCAAAAAGTACTTTGTAAAATACATACACTATAAATATTAAACAATAACTTTGATCATAATCATTACAATTTTAATTCTAGCACCTCAACTAGACTCCCTTAAACACAATTCCAAACTTGGATTCAAGTTGATCAACTTCTCCATCTCTATCTCCATCTCCATCAACTACCATCTCCACTACTTCTCCTCTAGTCACTCTCTTTTCTCTCATAGAATGCTGAGACATCTCCAAATGGCTCTTCCTATTCTATTTATGACCCAGTTGCAGTGCATTATAAATCAGATAATGTGTAGCTTCCAATTGTGCTTAGAGAAAAATCTACATTCCTTACTACAAACTAGAAGGCCCTCACTGTAACCAGTGAGACACTGGTCTCACTGTTTTTGAACATGACAAACTTGTATCTCCCAAGGTCTCTGTACTGGCTATACTCTCTGTATTCACTCTTTCCTCAGAGCTTTCTAGTAGTCTCTCCTTTCCATCAGTCAGGACTCTGCTTGTATATTATCTCCTCAGGAAAGCCTTTATAGATCATCTCATCCAAAACAGTTAACCATTTATTTTCTATCCCTCATCTTGTTTTCTGTTCTTTAAAATATTATCCTTAGATAATGAAGGCAGGAACTTTGACTTGTTCACACTACATCTCCACTTGACAACCAGAGTGTATTGGCTGATTCTCAAATCATTCTTTCAGTACACATCACTCAAAGTATAGTGATATAAATAATGAAGTTCTACTTTTCTTTTAAGTGAGCAATCCATCTTTTCTGTTCACACCTTCATCTTCCTAGTCTTTAATTTGTATCTCAACTCACTGAACACCAGGAAGTGATGCATACCTAGTGAAACTCAGGTGAAGGATTCCCCACCCCCCTTATTTTAGAGAGGAATATTCTCGGACCCTCACCAGGTTAGTTTTTACATTTAAAATGATTTCTAGAATTTATTTTTAACATTTTTCCTGCCAGTTTCCTGTTGTAAATACTTGAATAAGTCATTTCCCTATCTGGACCACAATGACTTCACTGACTGTAATTCTGTGCTACATATATGCTATAATCTGACACTGACTCTGGATAATTTTACCTTCTAATTTTTCCAAAATGACTTAACTTTGACAGGAATCTAATTTGTTCGTTTATTACAAATAACTGACTTACAGCTTTTATTGTTGCAGTTTTAAATATTAGGGAGTCATAAACAAGAACAGTTAGAGGATACAACAGTCCCAGGAAGCCCTTACACAACAGCCAGCATGACTATTACTTTCTTTTCTTTTCTTTTCTTTTCTTTTTAGCCATTTTTTAATTGTGTTATGTTGGTCACCATACAGAACATCATTAGTTTTTGATGTAGTGTTCCAAGATTCATTGTTACTTTCAGTCTATAATCTGTCTATATTGTACTCTCCAAAAGCAGGATTTATGTCTAAAACATCTCTATGCTTCAGCACATGTCAATCATAGTCTAACACTTGCTTACATCAATGAAGGAAGTGCAGTATGGGGAAAAAATAATGAATTTGGAGTATAAGTTTCAGAACTTATACCAAGACAAGTTAAACAAACTCTCTTAGATTCAGGGTTACTATGATTAATAATAAACTCTTGCAAGAACATTATAAAGACCAAATTAGATGCCTGGTATGGGCCTGTAAACTCCAAAGTACTACGCAAAATGTTAAATATGATAATGGTGATACAGTGAAGGGAGTGGTTATTTTTAAGTTTGCAGTGGTAGAGGGGAAATGATTCTTAGAGGAGAAAGTGAAAAAATCCAGTTCCTAGCCCTAGCTCCGCAGCTTATTGGCTGTGTGATCTTGTACTAGTCACTTTCCCTTTCTGAATCTCAGCATCCCTGTCTATATAATCAGACAGTTGGATTAGATGAATGCTCTAAAAGACTTTTTCATCTTTGTACCTTCACTGCCTAACACATAGCATGTAATATAATGTTAACACAATATGTAATGAGTGCCTAACACATAGCATGTAGTAAGTGTTAACACTGTTGATTTGAACTAAACACAACTATAAAGAAGAGAGAATAAGGAAAGGGGACAGTTTCAACATATGTTTAGTAGGTAGAATCAATAAGATTTGGTGATAAGATGGTAAGAGAGTGGGTAACCAGATTACTGAATCTCAAATGAAATGGAAGCCAGTTGATCAGATTCTAACAAGAGGAAACATCAGTGACTAAATAATTGCCAGCATATCCTTAGAAAGGGTCAGTTTAAAGAATCTGGTTTATTTAATATGGTGAAGAAAATCATCAGAGGAGAATGGATCAGCCACCACAGCTGTTCTTCATTCAATAAATGGCTTAAAGCTTGGATTAATGACTATTTCATGTCTCTTCTGAATATCCCGATTTCTGTGATGTTACAGGGTTAGAAATGCAAGAGTTAATCAGCTTTGGCTATATTGATTCTGAGAGAGGAGCACAAAATGTGACTGAGAGCTGGGAAGGACCTCATAATGTGAAAATTATAATTTCTGAATTAAAAGATGTGATTGATGGTGTGCTGGACAATTTGGGGGCTCTTTTTCATGTTAAGGATATCTGTGATATATTATATAGATATCAAGATTCCCAGGAAAATATGGAGGTTTATGGTAACAAGTTTGTTTTAAATGGGGCTATTCTAAGAAATCCAGAAAAAAAAATAGTGGAGTATAGAGCAATCATCTATTTCAATTCTGCCATTTGGCTGATAAGAAAATTGGGAAAGTTATTCAAGGTCACACATTGAATTAATGGCAGAGCTGCTATTAGGGGAATTAAAAAGAAATGAAAGTAATATTCTTTGAGCATCTACTATGTGTCAGGTTTTGTTAGGCAGCTTTATGTGTTATTTCAATTAATGCCATATACACATGGGGCAGGCTTAGTAGCTTCATTTTACAGATGAAGAAATGGATGTAGAGACTTCAAGTAAATTGTCCATGGTTATAATAATAGCAAATTTCAGAGTCAGGATTGACCCCACATTGGCCCATGGGGTCAAATCCTTGACCCATGTTTTACACTATGCTATCTCCCTATTAATAAGAGAACATATCATGGTTTGCCATGGAGATAGTTCTAGTTTATGCATATTATCCTGGCATAATTTTCAATAGTACAACTTCACTCAAAAATGTAAGCTTTGGAAGATAAATTATATGATCAACTTCCTTTTTTTTTTTAAACCATTAATTGAAAAATGTAAAGCACTGTTCACTTTCTTTCAAACAAAAATTTGGGACCCAAAAGCTGGGTGCCCATGAAGTTTTCTCTCTTATAGTGATCTTTGAAAAAAACTGGTTTTATTTTAAAGTTTAAAAAAAAAAAAAGATTGCCTTCTCATTGTTTCTTTTGAGGCTTTCTCTCATTCCCAGGTCAAAAATCACTAGTAGAGAAAGAAAACACCAGAAGAGGGGATGGGGAATAGTTAAGCTAGGAAAGGGAGTCTATTTAACCTAATACTTAGACAATTAGCAAATCACAGGCAAGCAGAGAGCCACTTATCAGTTTAAAGACAACAGGCACAGAAAATGTTGGGAAGATTATATTGGACATTGTATCAGATCCTCATTTCAATTAAGCCTATTTAGAGTATAAATAGTTAACATTCTTACAGCACTCTACCGTAAACAGGTAGTTTCATACCTATGTGTTAATGTTCATTTTTCACTCATTCATCCAACAGTGAGTCCTGTTATGAGCTGAACCTAAGCTAAATACTACAACTTCTTGAGGGCAGAGGCTGTGTGAGTCTTACCACTAAACTCACAACATCTGGCCGAGTTGCTGACATATAATAGATGCTTAGTAAACATAATGAGGATGAATATGCATGAATACAAAGATTAATAAGAGACTGTCCAAAAATTCACTGTGTAATAGAAGAGAAAGACAAGTTAAATCAGAAAATATAATGCTGCACCAGTATAAAACAGAGGGAAACCATGGAACTCTAAAAAACTAAGAGGACAACTAAGATAGCCTGGAAGGTAAAAGTCAGAGAAAACTTCCTGTAGAAGCTTATATCTAAGCTGAATTTTGAAAAAGTGGTTGGCAATATATACTCTTCTTTGGTTATAATTACAACCCCAAAGTAGAGATTTTTACTACTTCCCAAAGAAAGAAATTAAGTCTCAGGGAAACTAAGTGACTTGTCCAGAGTTACACCATTTTCACATTAATCTACTCATTTATTAGCTCTAAGGAAGTCACAGGGTGCAAATAGGGACCTGGGGAAGATTACATATAATAGAGAAACACATTTTGATATGTGAGGATTGAAGAAGAACTCCTAAAAATGAGTATAACTTCTTTGAACAAAAAGGAACTAAGTAAGGACCGGAATGGAGGAAACTTTAAGAGAAAGAACCAAATGCAACTTTAACAATGAATGATCTTTTGTTCCCAGATCAGATATCTGTTGAGAACTTACTATGTATCAGGCACTGAAGATACAGAAATGTAATTCATGTCTCTGATATCAAAGAATATCAAAGATATCAATGTCTTATTTCACTCAGCATAATCTCCTCCAGTCCCATCCATGTTGATGCAAAAGTTGGGTATTCATCCTTTCTGATGGAGGCATAATATTCCATTGTACATTTGGACCATATCTTCTTTATCCATTTGTCTGTTTGTGGAGCATAAGGAATAACACAGAGGACATTGGGAGAAGGAGAGAAGAAGTGAGTTGGGGGAAATCAGATGGGGAGATGAACCATGAGAGACTGCGGACTCTGAGAAACAAACCAAGGGTTTTGGAGGGGAGGTTTGGAGGTTGGGTGAGCCTCGTGGTGGGTATTAAGGAGGGCACATATTGCATGGAGCACTGGGTGTGATGCATAAACAATGAATCTTAGAACACTGAAAAAATTAAATTAAGTTAAAAAAACAAAAAACAAAGTCTGAGGTAAAGAACTATATAAAAAAAAAAAAAACCTCGATATCTAACAAGATAACACAGGCATGTACCAGCAGAGGAAGAGAAGAGAAGGATCTGGAGTTGATCCCTAATGCAGGAATTGAAAAAACATAATTTCCCTACTTAAAATTCTTAGTAGCTTGAACATAGAATGTTAAGCATGTTAGTAAAATGGGAATATTGACAGAAAGTGGGTTCCATGATGAGAGAGACCATATCTAACTTTTACTTTTATTTTTTTATCACAATCACAACTGCCACCCTCTACCCCAAGACCAGGCTTTGGAAAGGTTTCTAATAAGGTTTGCTGAATGAACAAATGAATGAAAGAATAAGAAGTAACAGACTAAGACGTGCTTCCCTCCCAAAGAGCACTGACATTTTAATACCAGCTTTCCATGCCTGAAATTAAATTAATAAAGTGAAGGATCAAGCTGATAAGCTGTGGAGCCATTTTAAGAAAATATGTCTTTTTTTATCTTCTCACATAGGAAAACAATAATGCCCAGCACTGACAGCATGCCCAACTCCACCCCTATAAACACACACACACACATACAAGCATGTGTGAATGCATGCCGGCTGACTCTGATCACTCAGAATTATGGATTACTCCCAGTGGATTCCTATAATTTTAATACCAACTGACTTTGGATAGGTCACTTTCCCTCTTTGAGCTGTCTCTTCATTTGTAATAGTTTCAGAATAAGAGTTGCTTTACCTACTTTAGAAGGCTATCATGAAGCTTACATGAGATAAAGGAAGTTACAGTGTTATAGAATATGCCCTTCCCCCATGTCCTCTATATAAGCACATGTTACCATATTTCAGTATCCTGGTGTTTTGTCCACAGAGATTGCGTGATGACTTTTTTGTCAATGACTGAATGCATGCCACTCTTATTCTAGACTGTCAAGAGAATGATGAAAGTAATCCAGCAGTCTGATCTAGATGGTATTGACATTCCTACGAAGCACTGAACTAAAAACTAAAGAGAATGGAGCCTACATATAAAAGAGGTGGTCTGGTAATAAATCACACATTTGCATAAGCTATGAATCATTCTGTATAATTAGAACAAATAATTTTCCTATAAATCAAGGTCTGGCAGCTATGAAGGTCTGATGTTTATCCCCCTCAAACCATCTAATTATAGTGAGAAGATAACAAATGATTCTTCTTTGAAGGAGAAAAAGTCGAAGGAGATTCTGAGGGACAAGCATCACTGAATCAAATGATTGAAAAGAAGGTAAAAAAGACAAAATGGATTCCCAATGATTCATCTCTCTGCTTCAGAACTGTTCCTGGGCTTGGCAAAGCACTTGGTGGACTAGTATTTTGTGCCTGAGAAGGAAATTTTCATAGCAATCCCCAATTCACATGTCTGAATTATTGCAATTTCTGGGTAAACAGTGGCTTCCCAATGTTTTGGCTGTTTTCCTGTGTGATAACATGCTAAAAATTCCTTAAGGATTTGGCTTCCATTAAGTTTAATTTCAGTGCTTATCTTTCCCAGTCTAGTTTCTTGAGAATCATTTTTAAAAATTTGGATTCCCCCAAAATGAGCCACTACCACCCACAAAAGGTACAGAAAAAGACTCCTAACCCAGGCATAAGAAAATCCAAGCTCTGGGTACCATATAATTCAAGGCTGGAGAGGTCTGTTTTATTCAGCCTAATCTTGTACTTTACAAATGCAGAAAGTGAAGCTCAGAGAGTAGACTTACCCCCAAATTCCAAATACATAAATACAGAAGTAAAACTTCACCAGGACTTTCCAAAGCCCATGCTCTTTAAACTATCCCACGCCACTCTCCATTATACCACTTGAGCCTCAGTTTCCTTTTCCATTAAATGAGATGGAAGTGTTGGAGGGCTTCTAGGTCCATAACTATATTTTTGGGTAGTCAGAGAAAAAGATAACACTTTTACTTTAATCTTGCTTTAATCCTAGTAATTCACTGATCAACACTACTAAATGTATAAAAGCTTACGAGTCCTTATCTCAATTTTTCCATTCATTAAAATGGGGATAATAATACCTCTGTTACTAAACTGTCATAAGTGTTAAGAGGTATAATGGAAATAAAGTGTTTTGTGGGGGAAAAGTAACCACAATAATGATAAAGGAAGAGGAAGGGGAAAAAGAATTTTTCCTTTTCTCCAATCTCATCCTTTCTCCTTCATTTGTTAAAGTGCCTGCAGGAGCTGCATCTTTTTCCACAGGACTCAAGATCTGACTGAACTGATGAGTCAAGCAACAGAATAAAATCCATAGGATCAGAATGCAACCTCATCACTTTTGTCTCCTTTCGGGTTTTGTTAACCACCATCAGAGGGAAAATCGACAGAGGCAGTGAGTGGGTCTCTTTCTCTAAAAAGACCCTTCCATCTGGTGAAGTACCAAAACCATCAGCCCTGTAATTAAAATGCAATTGCCATCCCTTGCTGCAATCCCAGGATGGCCATTCCATCTGCATGAGATATAGGGGGGAAAGCACCATTTTTTGCACTTCTCTGGCTCCATTAAGTTTATTCTCTTTCTATTAATTAATCTAAGTACACTAGGGGATCCTTCTAACTCTGCAAACCAGGGTGGCACAAACCACACATGGGATGTCTGAAACTACATGAATTTTTAAAACTCAGTGCCCATCCCAGTTACAGAGTGGCTTAATTACTTCTGACTAAATCTGTAATTAAAATATATCACTGGAGCAGATTCACCTGCATGTGTAGGTGTTGGCATTCATGCCTCTGTGACGGGCAGAGATGAATCACCCAGAGACCGCATGCAGAGAACAAAGTTGTGCTAGGTGGCAAGATGACTCTCAGGGAGGACTTGAAAAGGAAAGTCAGAAAAAGTCAGAGAATATATAGGAGAAATCCTGTTAAGTTTTACATTAGAAAGAAAAATGGTATCATGGCCAATAGCCAATCATGACAGTTAAAGGCATCTGCTAGGGTGAAAAAAAAGCTAAGATAAGAGGTGACAGAGAATGGGGTTGAATTGTGAAGGCAGCCAAAGGTAAAAGGAAAAACTGCACTGAAGGCAAGTCAAGATTGTAGTTAAAATTTTAATGTGAGCCTTGGAGAAAAGGCAAAGCTAGAAATGGAAAACTGGTGAGAGGGTTGAAAACTAGGATAGGCAGATTCAGTAACAGAGCTATGAACAGTTTGCATGGTTGGGTGCCTGCTTTAAATGTTGTTGAGAATGTGTTATGGAGATAGACATGAAGGATTAAATGACATATTTCAGATTTGAGCATTATAAGAAAAAATATACTAAATTATAAGAAAAGAGGGGTCCAGTGCTGCTACACATAATTTGTATAATCTTGGATAAGATACTTCCACTGTAGGCCTATTTCTTTACCTGTAAAGTAGAAGTAATAATATCAGTTTCATGTATTGAGTGACTCTCTACAGCTAAACAACTGTGAGGTTACCATTCACATCAACTATAAGATAAACAATGCTCCCTGGAGTTGTGCAGTACAAGACTATTACAAAATTTTAATACGACCTGAAAAGGGTAAGGTTTGTTTGTGGGTTTTTTGTTTTTTGTGGGTTTTTTTTTTTTTTTGGCAATGGAAAGTATTATAAATATATTGTTTAAAAAAAAAAGAACTATATTGTATTTTTAGTTTCTATGATATTAAGCGATATACTGTCTTTTGTTCTGAGTTTCCTCACATTTAAAGTTAAGATATGGACTATATAATTTTAAGGCCTTTTTAAATTCTAATATTGAATAGTGTTATGACTCATTTGTACTTCATTCATCCATTCATTCAACCAAATTTCAACTGGGCCCCAGGTTGACTGCTGAAAATTAAAAAATAATTGAGATATGATCCATTCCCACAAGAGCTCACAGTTGAATGGAGTTTATACAATATGAGGTCCTTCTAGGTAATTGGTGCTTTCCAATTGTGTTTTCCAAGGCCCTGATAATTGAAGCAAAGTAACTGAATTATAACACTAGAAATAGTATGCTAATAAGAATAAGGGATTATAAAATTAAAATGACATATTTAAAACTAGGAATAATCTTACCTTTAGAAAAACAGAATTAGGGGGAGACAAGATGGTGGGGAAGTAGGAGGAGGCGCCCTTTCAACCTGTACCCTAAAGAGAGCTGATTACCTTCCAAAGAACTCCGATCACCCACGAAATCAGCCTGAGATCAGAATTATACACATTTGGATCTCTACAGGAGCAGAAGACGCCAGTGGGCAGGTAAAGCGGAGTGGGAATGTCAGACTGATATCTAAGATAAACAAAAGGGGGAGGGAGCCACCAGAGGCGACCCATTGGAAAGTAATATCCCAATACGAGAGTGCCCTGTGTCTGGGGACTTAAGTCCCCAGACCCAGGACAGCCACCCCTGGTGCAGAGCCAGAGAGAGTGCGGTGGAGAAACCAGGTCTTGGTCCCTGAGCCACAAGCGCGCCTGAGAGCATGTGGGGTCTGGTTCCCGTGAGGGGCTGGGAGCCTCACCAGCTGGCAGAAGCACAGCCTTTTTGCAGTCCCCATGTGAGTGCCATGCCATGCAGGGCTATCAGAGTCTGAGTCGCGCCCCACGCCCTCTCCTGAGAGAGGTGCGCACAGGTGCCAGCCCAGTGCTCTCAGACCTGGAAAGACCAGGCACTCCCAGACCGGGCCAGCGGGAAAATCTCAGTGTGCAATCGCTACTTGGAACCTCTCTGGCAGTCTGGAGCTGCCCAGACAGCCTCTGCTGCTGTGGTTTTGGGTACAAGCAAAAAATCCTGCGTCCCCAGGGACCACGACTCAGAACCTGCTCTACCAGCAGCCAAGGGGGAATTTATTTGGGCTCTGCAGCCAGACTGAGGCTTCTCTCTGAGAGGGAGGTCAGGGTGCAGTTTGCTTTCCTCTAAACCTACAAAAACCATCAAAAGCGGTCAAGGAGAGAGAGAAAAAAAAATGTGAACAAACATAAAAACCTCCAGAGAACAAAAGCCTGAAAAAAACAGTTTCCTCAGAGCCCACCCCCTTAAGGGGGGGTGGGAGGAGTTAACTCAGAGAACATCATTGACTGAAAACCCATGTGGCAGGCCCCTCCCCCAGAAACCAACAAGGAAAGGAAAAAAAAAAAGACGACAAGAGAACAACCACCACTACTTCATAGATACAACTTTTATTTTTAATTTGTTCCCACTATTCTGGCTCATTTTT
>NW_019154093.1:19094799-19217702 GCF_002288905.1 Enhydra lutris kenyoni
TAACATGGAGGACATGGGGAGATGAAGAGGAGAAGGGAGTTGAGGGAAATTGGAAGGGGAGGTGAACCATGAGAGTCTATGGACTCTGAAAAACAATCTGAGGGTTTTGAAGGGGCAGGGGGTGGGAGGTTGGGGGAACCAGGTGGTGGATATCGGAGAGGGCACGGATTGCCTGGAGCACTGGGTGTGGTGTAAAAACAATGAATACTGTTACGCTGAAAATAAATTTTAAAAATTAAAAAAAAAGAAAAACAGAATTATTCTGAAAGTCTTTAGATTGTTTTAATAGGGACTACTTGATTAGAATTCAGATAAATTGGGCTTTCTAGTTCCAGTTTTACTGCTAGTTACTATGAGACCTTAGTCAAGTCACTTTATCTCCTATGGTATTAGTTTCCTACTAATCAAACAAGAGATTAGTCCAACCTAGATAATCTTTGAGCTTAAAGCTTTGGGGCTTTGTATTTTCTCTAGTCTATTATGAAATTGTTTTTATTAATTTTACTACAGAATACATACATACATACACACATGGACAACATACACATATACCAAAAATGACCAAACTCTTTCTGACATTTCATAAAACACTCCTAAGCACTAAAAATAATTAAGGCTTCTTGCTAAACCAAATAAAGGTTGTAAAAATGAAATTCACAGGAAGATTAAGTTACCATTAAACCAGTTCTTTCAAACTCCTTTGTCATAATTTTCATTTAAACTGCTTTGAGAAACTGAACTCACTGATTTGAGTTTATGTGTTTTCACCTCTGTTCATTTCCATCTTACCAAGTATTTCACACCCATTTTCTCTTTCAATAATACAGACTGGCTGAAGCATAAGGTCCATACATAAGATAAGTGGGAGATAGGATTAGATATGGAATACCAATTCTGAGATTTCCATTGTCTATCCTTGGGCAAAGGATTTGATCCCTCCTAGTCTGAGTCTCTTTGTCTATAAAATGGGAATAATAACAATTACTCCAGTTACTTAAACATTAGTATTAAATATATAGAATTTCTAGTATAATCTCTGGTGCACAGTAGGTATTTTATATTATTTTTCACCTGGAAAGGAACACTTATGTAACCTGAAAATTCTCTTCAAGAGATTAAATAATACCTATATTAAATGTGCAATGTAGGTACCCTAGAAATAATACATGCAGTCATCAGAGACTAACTGGAGAATTCCTGGCAATTCAGCCCTTGCCAAACACTCATGCCAAATATTCAATAAGATATCCAGTACTTGAAAAAGACAACAGGAAGAACTAATTTACTATCCATTCCTCAAGATTTCTGACCTATAGACAATAAATGCAAAAAATAAATATATATTTTTTTTAGCTGAATTACCATTAGAAGTATCATAACTAAGTAGGTTATGCCTTCAATTTCTATGGACAGTAAAAGAAAAGTTCACCTATGAGAAATATTCCAATATTTTGTAAAATCCTATCATAAAAATATCCAACCATGAATTTAAACAAAGTGTCTTATTTAAAGAATACACATAATAATCCCTCTGATAATGTAGGACTAGGAAAAATGTCTTTCCTATTCAACAGATCTGCATTTTTTTTCTCAAAGAAAGTGAACAAATATAAGTCGATATGTTACTTCCACCTTGGTATGTAGGAAGCTTAGAGCTATCTCCAAATTTTTAATAAAATAGTTACCTAATGCTTAAGTAATATCTGTTCCCATAAGAACCATAACAACTCCAGCATTCTTTCAAAGTTAATTTACCTTCTGTCTTGCTCCTCTTCAAATATTCAGGAGCATTTTTATAAATCTGAACTTCTATTCCCAGAAAGATGGAGTATATGTTTCCCTAATTCTCTTGCTAAGTACAACTATACATAGAATAAACATAAGAAGATTCTCAGGTGAGGAGAGAAGCAGAAAACCGACTAGGAACCTGAGGAATCAAAGAATGATATGGTAGTAAGCCCTGTGGGGTTTCTTTTTGCCTCATATATACCAAAATGGGAGAAAAAAAAAAAAAAACCTAAAATGTCAACAGGTGCAGACAAAATCCAGAACCCAAAATCCCTTCTCTCTAAAAGTGAAATAAGTCAGTCAGAAAAAGACAAATACTTTCACTCATCTGTGGAATTTAAGAAACAAAACAAGTGAACAAAGAGGAAGGGAAGGAAAAATAAAATAAGATTAAGATTAAGATAAAATAAGATGAAAAATGAGAGAGGCAAACCATAAGAAACTCTTAACTCTAGGAAACAAACTGATGGCTGCTGGAGGGGGTGGATGGGTGAGGGGTTGGGGTAATTGGGTGATGGGCATTAAGGAGGGCACTTGAAGTAATGAGCACTGGGTGTTTTATGCAACTGATGAATCACTAAATTCTACTTCTGAAACTTAAAAAAAAATCTCTTCTCTCTGGACAAAGGAAAGAGGCAGGCTAAAAACACAAAAAACTTAGTAAATAAATCTTCTACTATAGCCAAACACTACATAAAAATAAATAAATAAATAAAAAAGTATCCCTACCACACATGAGTCAACAAAGCTTGAGTAAGGAGCCTAGACTTCCCCCTTCTCCAGTCTGTAACAAGGTGGCCCAACCCTAATGCCAGGGTGGCATCAGAGAAGGTAGAACAGGGAACTGAAACTAATTATTACCTACCTCTGCTAGGTAATAATTAGCACTCCCCCGCCACTGTGGTTTCAGCAGCAACAATATGGAATACCTTGATTTTTAGTCCCTCTGGCACAATGAAAAGTACCTCCTATTCTTAGCTGGTGCAGTGTCAGTGTAGTTTTGTAGAGAATCATAGACTTTCACCACAGTCAGACCCCCACTCAAAAATAACAAGGACCCCTTGCTTCTGCTACAGCTGACAACAGAGGCCAAGTGGTAAACATGGACTTCTGCTTGCACTGGGCAGTAAGAAGGTAGCAACATCCCCCTTCTCCTTCCAGAACACCGTCTGGGAAACCAGACAGAACAGACTTTTTAAATATGATCCAGAGTCTCATAACACGAAACCCAAATTTTCAAAGTTACAACAAAAATTATTGATCATACAAAGAGTCAGAAATAGGGGCACCTGGGTGGCTCAGTGGGTTAAAGCCTCTGCCTTCAGCTCAGGTCATGATCCTGGGGTCCTGGGATCAAGCCCTGCATCAGGCTCTCTGCTCAGCAGGGAGCCTGCTTCCTCCTCTCTCTGCCTGCATCTCTGTCAAATAAATAAATAAAATCTTAAAAAAAAAAAGAGTCAGAAATATTTCAAATGAAGTTAAAAAAAGACAATCAATCAATAGATCCCAACATGAAAATAAGAGATTTATCTGACAAATATTTTAAAGCAGCCATCATGAAAATGCTTCATCAAGCAATTATGAACATGATTGAAACAAATTTAAAAAATGAAATTCTGGCAAAAAAAATTGAGTTTCAGAAAAGAAATAGAAGATACAAAGAATCATTAAGTATTCCGCAGTTTTTAAAGTACAGATCCTTTACCTATTTGGTTAGGTTTATTCCTAAGTATCTTATGGTTTTTGGTATAATTTTAAATGGGAACAATTCCTTAATTTCTTTTTCTTCTGTGTCCTTGTTGGTGTACAGAAATGCAACTAATTTCTATGCATTGATTTTATTTCCTGCCACATTGCTGAATTCCTGTATGAGTGTAGCCATTTTGGGGTAGAGTCTTTGGGTTTTCCACATAAAGCATCATGTCACCCAAGAAGAGGAGAGTTTAACTTCTTTGCCAATCTGAACGCCTTTTATTTCTTTTCGTAGTCTGATTGCTGAGGCTAGGACTTCTATTACTATGTTGAACAATAGTGGTGAGAGAGGAAATCCTTGTTGTGTTCCTGACTTTAGGAGAAAAGCTCTCAGAAACTGAGGAAGACACAAAGAAATAGAAAAACATTCTTTGCTCATGGCTTGGAAAAATGAACACTGTTAAGATGTCTATGCTACCCAGAGCAATAGGTCTCCTGTAATACATTCCTTTTATTGGATTCTCTGGCATGGGAGCAATCTATACATTCAATCTATACATTCAATGCAATCCCTGTTAAATTACTATCCACATTTTTCACAGAGCTGGAACAAACCATCCTAAAATTTGTATTGAACCAAAAAAGACCACAAATAGCCAGAGAAATGTTGAAAAAGAAAACCAAATTTGGTGGAACCACAATGCCGGACTTCAAGTTATATTATAAAGTGGCAGTCATCAAGACAGTATGGTACAGGCACAAAAACATAGAATAGAAACTTGACTCTATCATCAACTATTCTTTGACAAAGCGGCAAAGAATATACAATGGAAAAAAGACAGTCTCTTCAACAAATGGTATTGGGAGAATTGGACAGCCACATGTAGAAGAATGAAACTGGACTGTTTTCTTACACCATACACAAATATAAACTCAAAATGGATGAAAGACCTAAATATGAGACAAGAATTCATCAAAATCCTTGAGGAAAACACACACAGCAACCTCAGCCACATCAACATCTTGCTAGACACGTCTCCAAAGGAAAAGGAAACAAAAGCAAAAATGAACTATTGGTCTTCACCAAGATAAAAAGCTTCTGTATGGCAAAGAAAACAGTCAACAAAACTAAAAGGCAACCTGTGGAATGGGAGAAGGTAGTTCCAAACAACATATCTGATAAAGGGCTGGTATCTGAGATCTATAAAGAACTTTTCAAACTCAATATCCAAAAACCAAATAATCCAGTCAAGCAATGGGCAGAAGACATAAACAGACATTTCTCCAAAGAAGACATACAAGTGGCCAACATCCCCAGACACATGCAGAGGGGACAGCCATGGGCTTTGGACAGAGGCAGCCCCTGGATGACTTGAAAGTAGGGCCTAATTGGCCATCCTGAAGAGAGGAAATTAGTGGTTGGTGAACAGTTAGTATGACATTCTCAGATACCTTTACCTGAATGAGAAATCTGCCTTTATCCAGACCTCAGATGTCTGACAGCCCTATGTGACACCAGGATAGGATATTCCTGTAAATAAACTGCAGGACATGTGGTGCTTTGTAACACTGACTACATTTACTGCATGTTGATGATGTGCCAGAATTGTAAACTCATTCTACATATCTTAATCCTCCAAACAGGCCTACAAGATGGGGAGAATGTGATGGGAAAAGGGAGGCAGAGAATTTTTTTTTTTTAAAGATTTTATTTATTTATTTGACAGAGAGATCACAAGTAGGCAGGAGACAGGCAGAGAGGGAGAGGGGGAAGCAGGCTCCCCGCTAAGCAGAGAGCCCGATGCGGGGCTCAATCCCAGGACCCTGAGATCATGACCTGAGCTGAAGGCAGAGGCTTAACCCACTGAGCCACCCAGGCGCCCTGGAGGGAGAGAATCTTAAGCAGGCTCCAGGCCCCTGTGGATCCCGAAGCTGGGCTCCATCTCACCACCCTGGTATCATGACCTGAGTGAACAGTCAGACCCTCAATAGAATGATCCAATCAGGTGCTCCAAAGATTTACATTTTTAAAGGTTGGGATAGAGTAAGGTTCCCATTTTAGTTTTACATGCATAGAAGTACAACTGCTAAATTAAGGGCATAAAGACTTTATAGATGCATATTGTAAACAAACCGTTACATAATAAGCCAGCACAGAAAAGTTATTCCAAGATTATTTCAACAATATATCAAGAATAATCTCCCTACATGCTAAAACAGCATTTGCTAAAATTGGTGAGGGTCAACATTCCTAACCTGTTAAAAGTGTCTTACTCCAAAAGGCTGTGTGATGTTTAATGAGGAAACCATAGAAATGATCCTATTAAAGAGAAAACAGGGGAGCCTGGGTGGTTCGGTTGTTAAACGTCTGCTTTCGGCTCAGGTCATGATCCCAGGGACCTGGGATGGAGCCCCGCCTCGGGCTCCCTGCTCAGTGGGGAGCCTGCTTCTCCCTCTCCCAGTCCCCCTGCTTATGTCTCTCTCTGTCCAATAAATAAATAAAATCCTTAAAAAATGGCCAACAGACACATGAAAAAATGCTCAATATCACTTGACATCAAGGAAATACAAATCAAAACCACAATGAGATACCACCTCACACTGTTCATAATGGCTAAAATTAACAAGTCTGGAAATGACAAATGTTGGTGAGGATGTAGAGAAAGGGGGACCCTCTTACACTCTTGGAGGGAATGCAAGCTGGTGCAGCCACTCTGGAAAACAGTATGGAGGTCAAGAAGCTAAAAATAGAGCCACCCTATGACCAGCAATTGCATTACTAGGTATTTGCCCCAAAGACATAAATGCAGTGATCTGAAGGGGTTACCTGCACCCCAATGTTTATAGCAACAATGTCCACAATAGCCAAACTATGGAAACAGCCAGGATGCCCACTGATGGATGAATGGATAAAGATTATATATATCTATAGATATAGATATATATAGAGAGAGATATAAACACACACACACACACACACACAATGGATATTATTCAGCCACCAGAAAGGATGAAATCTTACCATTTACACTGACATGGATGGAACTGGAGGGTATTTTGCTGAGTGAAATAAGTCAATCAGAGAAAGACAATTATCATATGGTTTCACTCATATGTGGAATATAAGAAACAGTGCAGAGAATCATAGGAGATAAAAGGGAAAAATGGAGTGGAAAGAAATCAGAGAGGGAGATAAACCATGAGAGACTCTTAACTGTAGGAAAAAAACTGATGGTTGCTGGAGGGAAGGTGGGTGGGTGGATTGGGTAACTGGCTGATAAGGAAGGCCCATGATGTGAGGAGCACTAGGTGTTTTTGCAACTGATGAATTACTGAACTCTACATCTGAAACTAATGATGTGCTATAGGTCGGCTAATTGAATTTAAATTAAAAAAAGAGGATAGAAAGAATCAAATGAAATTCAAAAATTTTAAAACATAATAACTAAAACTAAAAACTCACTGGATGGATGAAACAAAAGAAAAGAGAAGACAGAGGAAAAGGTCAGTGAATTGGAAGATACAACATTAGACATTATTCAGTCTAAACAATGGAATGAAAACAGACTAGGAACAAAAAAGTGAACACTGCTTCAGGGACCTATGGGACTATAACAAAATATCTAATATTTGTGTAATCAGAGCCCAGAAGGAGATAAGAAATACAGCAGAGGTGAAAGAATAGTGAAGGAAATAATTGCTGAAAACTGCCCAAATTTGGGAACCCAAATTTGGCAACATAAACTTATAGTTTCAAAAAACTGAACAAACTCCAAATATGATAAACTCAAAGAAATTAACAAAAAGGTATTTCATAATAAAACTTCTGAAACTAATCTTGAAAACAGTGACATACAAACAATATATTATATACCTGAGAAAATAATATGAATCAGCAGAATTCTTACGAAAAACTAGAAGGAAATGGCACATTTTTATATGAGAATGGAAACAACTGTCAACCCAGAATCCTATACCTCACAAAAAAATGTTTCAGGAATGAAGGGAAAACCGACATTCTCAAGTGAAGGAAAAACTAAGAAAATTTGTTGACAGCAGGCTTACCTGAAATAAATGGCTAAAGGAAGTGCTCTGAATAGAAAGGAAACATTAGAGAAGGAATCTTAGAACATCAGGAAAGAGGAAAAGAAATAAGCAAAAATATAAGTAAATATAGACTTCCCTTCTCCACTTCAGTCTTTTAAAGTATGTTTAATGACTGAGGCAGAAATTATAACACTGCTCAACTTTGACTCTAAATCAAAGTAGAGGAAATATTTATGACAATTATAAATGGATGAGGGTAGAAAAGTGTGTAAAAGGAAAAAAGGATTCTATTCTTAATTCAAATTGATAAAATAATGATACCAGTAGACTGTGATAAGTTATGGATATGCAATTATCAATGACTAAAAAATCTACACAAAAAATATACTCAAGAAGAGTATAGATAAATCAAAATGGAATTCTATAAAATGTCCAGGTGGGAAGAATAAATAAAAGCATATAAATAAGAAAAACAGAGAAGAAATAAAATGGTGGATTTAAGTTTTAATGTGACAATAATTCCACTAATGTAAAAGGTCTAAACACACCAAATAAAATACAGAGATTGGTAGAATGAATTAGAAACCATACAGTGTCTTTAAGAAACTTACTCTGAATATAATATGGGCAGATTAAAAGAGAAAAGATGGGAAAAAAAAGTATTTCATGAAAACATTAAAGAAATCAGGAGTGACTGTATTAATATCAGATAAAGTAGACTTCAGAGCCAAGGAAATGACCCGAGACAGAGAACATTATCATTATCGTGTAATGTTAAAGGGTCAATCTACCAAGAATTATAGCAATCTTACATGTTCATACCAAATATCACAGCTGCAAAATATGTGAAGCAAAGCTGTAAGAAATAATAGAACAAGAAAGAATATAACTGAAAAGAGAATTGGTATATTCACAACTGAAGTTAGATATTTCAATAGCACAACAACTATAAAGTCAGGATAGAGGGGCGCCTGGGTGGCTCAGTGGGTTAAGCCGCTGCCTTCCGCTCAGGTCATGATCTCAGAGTCCTGGGATCGAGCCCCGCATCGGGCTCTCTGCTCTCTCGGGGGGCCTGCTTCCTCCTCTCTCTCTGCCTGCCTCTCTGCCTGCTTGTGATCTCTCTGTCAAATAAATAAATAAAATCTTTAAAAAAAAAAAAAAAAAAAAAAGTCAGGATAGATACAGAAGAACTCAATAATGCCAGAAACCAGCAGGATCTAAAATGGCATTTATAAAATACTCTACCCAATAACAGTATAATAAATATTCTTTCCAAGCAGCTACAGACATATATGAAGATAGATCATCTACTGGCCTATAAAACCAACCTTACTGAATTTAAAAGAATTGATATCATAGATAACGTTCCTTTACCACAATGGGAATACACTAGAAATCATTAATAGGAAAATAACAAGAAAATCTTCAAACACTTAAAACTAAGCAACAAACTTATAAATAATCTATGGGACAAAGAGGAATTTTCAAGTGAAATTTTTAAAAATACATTTAGCTAAATGAAAATTAAAATAGACCTTATCAAAATTTGTGAGACATAGCTGAAGCAATGTTGAGAGGGAATTTTATAGCACTAAATATACATATTGTTAAAAAGGAAAAGTCTCAAGTCAATAATCTAAGTTCTGGCCTCATGAAACTAGAAAAAAAAGCAAATTTTTAAATCAAAGTAAGCAGAGTTAATATAAAATAAAACAGCAAAGTAAGCACAGTTAAGGAAATAATAGCAGAAGTAAATGACATTGAAAGAAAAAATAATCAAGAAATAATCAGTGAAACATGGGGTGCCTGGGTGGCTCAGGGGGTTAAAGCCTCTGCCTTTGGTTTGGGTCATGATCCCAGGGTCCTGGGATTGAGCCCCACATCAGGCACTCTGCTCAGCATGGAGCCTGTTTCCCCTCTCTCTCTGCCTGCCTCTCTGCCTACTTGTAATCTCTGTCTGTCAAATAAATAAATAAAATATTTTTTTAAAAAAAAGAAATACCAATGAAACAAAAAGCTGGTCCTTTGAAAAGATCAGTAAAATTGATAAACCTCTCCCATGATTGACAAAGAAATATAAGATACAAATTACTAATATCAGGAATGAAAACAGGAGCATGCCACTACAGACCATATAAATATCAAAAGGAAAATAGGGAATATTGTAAAGAACTCTATAAACATAAAATTTGACACCTTAAATGAAATAGATCCAATCCTTGAAAAATACCAACTACTACAACTTATACAACATGAAATAGATAATTTGAAAAACCCCTATAATAGGCAGATCCTTCTGCCCATTGGGGGTCCTGTCCCCGTGCTTTAATAAAACCACTATTTTGTACCAAAGATGTCTCAAGAATTCTTCTTGGTTGTTGGTTCTGGACTTGACCCCACCAAACCTCTCACCAGACCTCACCTGTACTCCAAAACTTCACCATCAGGACCCTGAGATCATGACCCAAGCAGAAACCAAGAGATGGCTGCTTAACAGAATGAGTCACCCAGGTACTATTCTATCAAATCTTTAAAGAAGAATTAACATCAATTCTACATAATGTCTTCCAGAAAATAGAAAAGGAGGAAATACTTCACAATTCATTTTATAAACCTACTATTTTAACCTGATATCAAAATAAAACAAACATAATACAAAAAAAAAAAACTAAAACCCATAAATATAGATGCAAAACCCCTCAAAATAGTAACAAAAAAATTCAGCAATATATAAAAAGACTTGTATACCATAACCAAGTGGAAATTAGTCAGGGATGATTCAGTATTCAAAAGCCAGAAATTCTATAGGGGAGAATGAGACAGGGAACCTGAGGGGATACCAAGAATAAAAAACCTTTTTTTTTTTTTTTCTTACTTTGCTCCTTTTCCAGCTTCTATTCTTGCCAGGACCTGCACTCCCCACCCCACTCTACACAGCCTTTATAATGAAAATAGCATTTGTCGTACTCATAAGTGACAACGAGATAGTGATATCTTTGGAGGCTTCTAGCATAACAGGTAACATAAAAGGAATGACTGGGTGGGGCTGTCACACAAATGTTTCCCAAGACGACTGACTCCAAACACCTTGATGCCAAGATCCCTGGCTTCAGGGAATGAATGACTTATGAGGGACACCTGTACCCTGTCTTTTTTCTGACCATTCCTGGATGCCTAAGAGGACACCTACACCAGACCACAACTGGCAATAAAAACCTCAGATCCCAAGCAAAGACAAGACTCATACTCTTTTCTGATTTCTGAGTTCTGAGTCTCCCAGATGCTCTGTCCATCTCTCTCTCTCTCTCTCTCTCTCTCTCTCTCTATATATATATATATATATATATTCAGTAAACTCTGCTTTCACTTTAAAAACAAAAACAAGGGGTGCCTGGGTAGCTCAGTGGGTTAAAGCCTCTGTCTTCCTCAGGTCATGATCTCAGAGGCCTGGGATGGAGCCCCACATTGGACTCTCTGCTTGGCAGGGAGCCTGCTTCCCCCTCTCTCTTTGCCTGCCTCTCTGCCTACTTGTGATCTCTGTCTGTCAAATAAATAAATAAAATTTAAAAAATAAATTAAAAAAAAGCCAATGTAATTCACCATATTGACAAACTAAAGAAAAAAAATCTAATGATCATATATGTTGATGCAGAAAAATTATTTGACAAAATTCAACATCACATTCATAAAAATTCTCAGAAAGATAGGAATAGATGAGACTAACTCCACTTGATAACAAACACCTAAAAAATCTACAGGTTATGATTATATTTAGTGATGAAAAACTGTCAAGAACTAGAGGTAGCAATAGGAATACAGAGGAATAAAGGAAAGGGCCCTGCACTCAAGGCATACAGATGAAAAAAAAAAAAAAATAGGCAATTACCATACAGTCTAAGAAGAGTTATGACACTGCATAGGGAAGAATCCTGTGGTGATTTGTTAGAGGGTCTTCAAATCCAACTCAGATTTTGAGGGCGGGGCGGGGGAGCGGGGAGAGTTCACCAAGAGAGATGAAAAGGAAAGAATTTCTAAAAGAAAAAACATCTACAAGGGCTCTTAAGGCAAGACAGGTATTACTGAAAGGTAGGATGCTTATCAGGACACAATGGAAGCTAAGGAGCCTTGATGCAGCCCAAGTAGCTCAGATCTCAGTTATGCAAATGCGAAAACACTGTTTTGTCTTAAGCATAGAAAGGGTTTGAGCAGAGTTCAGTTTTACAGTATAAAAAATGTCCTTAGGGGTATGAAAGGTCAACATTAAGGAGTCACAGGGAAGAAGGAGTCCTATTACAATAGTCTAAGTAAGAACTGATGAGAGTCTGAATTAAGTTTTGTTCTCTAGACAGCCAGACTAATCTCTGGGATTCTCAATCTACATTCTGGATTGCATCAGTTTCATACACTGTGAAGGAAAAATAAGAAAAAAAGTTGTATCAGTGCCCTAGTCTTAAAGACAGGCCTGTAGCCAGGAAAATGGGAAAGCTGGGTGCAAACTGGAAATTTTTAAGATGCAAATTTAGTGTGAAACAGCAAGATAAATAAAAGATTTCTTATTAAAAGACCAAGAGCCGATTCCAATTATATGACTGGAAAGTCACTAAATCTTTGCAAGCCTCAGTTTCCTCACCCAGAAGATCAGATAATTAATCTCAACTTACATGGTTGTTAAGAGGATTATATGAGATGATATGTATAAATGTGCTTTGTAAACTGAGAAGAGTGTGAGAAATTATCATGAACAACAAATACCCTTTGCAAATGTTTTGTTTCAGACCATCTGCAAAACTGCTCCTGGGGCTGATATATTTCAACCTCGCTAGTCAGTGACTTCTTTTTTTTTTTTTTTTTCAGTACCAGCAGGGATATACTCAAGTGGAAGAGGCAAAAGATGGAAGAAAGAAGAGAGCATAACTACCTTTCATGGAGCCCCTATGTACCCGGAACTGAGCCATGTGTTTTAATATGTATTGTGCCATAATGTGTCTCCCATTTTATAGTCAAGAGAAGTCAGGAAAGTTAAGCAGCTTGCCAATGTCACATAGGAGGAATTAAAAAACAGCTGACTTAAGAGAACTAAGACTATCTTATATCTATGCTTTTGTTCTTGTCCCCACACCAAATTGTTTCATTCTAGGAGTTATGTTTAAGAATAAACTAAGGACATTTAAAACAGTATGAACCTAATGCATGACAATCTAAGTGGTACCATTAGGTCCTTATTGGCTTACTTGTTGCCTAACACAGTGTCTAGCACATAGTAGGTGTTAAAAATATTTTTTTTAAAGATTTTATTTATTTATTTGACAGACAGAGATCACAAGTAGGCAGAGAGGCAGTCAGAGAGAGGAAGGAAAGCAGGCTCCCCGCTGAGCAGAGAGCCTGATTCGGGGCTCAATCCCAGGACCCCAGGATCATGACCTGAGCCAAAGGCAGAGGCTTTAATCCACTGAGCCACCCAGGTGCCCCCCAAAATATTTTTTAAATACAAGGGGCGCCTGGGTGGCTCAGTGGGTTGGGCCTCTGCCTTCAGCTCGGGTCATGGTCTCAGGATCCTCAGGGTCCTGGGATCGAGCCCCACATCAGGCTCTCTGCTCAGCAGGGAGCCTGCTTCCCACCCACCCCCCCGCTTGCCTCTCTGCCTACTTGTAATCTTTATCTCTGTCAAATAAATAAAATCTTTAAAACACATACATACATACATACAGGAGAGATAGAATAAATGACAAACATATCAATAAATGAAATAAGAATCCTTGAATTCCCCTAAACTGAATTCTCAGTTTAAACTAAATCTCTCAAATTATTTCACCATGGATAAAGTACAAGTTATGCATTGAATAAATCATTTTAATGGATAAATAATATTTTTCCCTTTTATAATTAAATATGAGGTCCCAATAGGAAACTGTATGAAAGACAGATCTTGTTACTGATCCTCACACCTTGGCCTCAAAGATATACTAGTAGAGCCTATCCTGGGCACATCTAGGAAAGAAAGGGAGGAGAGAGCTATAGGGCACCAGTCTCTTCAAACTAAAGAAGTGAGAGGATGGGAAACAAAAGAAAAAAATGACAGGGTGAAAAGGTCCAAACAACTGAAGATAAACTACTGATCTTAATAATTTTACCCTGAGTCCAGTCAACATATTGTAAAGCAATCCTGATTAGTACTAGTATACTCTCATGTTGGTGATTTCCTAACAGTAGTAGGAATAAAACATCACTTTATGATTTCTAAAGGGTTTTAACAATCATCTAATTCCCTTGTTATGATTAAAAAAAAAAAAAGCATGGCAAGGTCCATAATTCCCATTTTACTAATGAACATACTGATGATCAGGAGAAAGTAAGACATCCATAATATGTACAGCTAGTAAATGGCAGAGTTAGGATTTGAATCCAAGTTGTCAAATAGTCAGAACCCTTTCTACTATACTTCACGGCCATGTATATTTAAAAAATAGGTAGAGTATTCTTTTATTTCTCCCAAATTTTCTTTTATTATAAACATAGATTCAGAGAAAGCAAAGAAATACACTGGCTTCACTGACAGAACAACACTTTCTCCTGCTGGAAGCCAAGTGGAAAGCCTCAGGAACTGGGTCAGAGTCCTTCTTAGATTTCATTTCAGAGTGCCAGGAGGAAGCAAGTTGTTTACTAGAATTCTATAAAAATTTAAAAATGATTATTTTTTAATCCAAACTGTGTCCAAAAAGTTATTGTGTCATGAGACATGTCTCAGAAGACTTAAATTTAAATCCTGGTTCAACTACCCACTCTTTTTCATTTCCTCTAAATTCAGTAGCCTCTAGAAGTAGTGTAATTTTAGAATATGATGTGGTGTACATGTCCTTTTACAATCTACCTGCAGCTTACTTGTCTGGGATCATCTATCACTCTCTCCCCTTGGCAGTAGGCATTCAAAGATAGAGCCAAACCTGACTATTAGAAATTTTTTGCACGTTGTTTTCATGGCTATATGTTTTTGTTTATGTTATATTTCCTCTGTCCCAAAGGTCCAACCAGTCTCCTCCCTGCCCCACTCTCCTCTACAGAGAATTCCTATCCATCCTACATAATTCTTGCCAAGTACCAAGTCCTCTACAAAATATTTCTCATACAGAGCCTGGGACAAGAAACCAATATGTGTTATCTCATTTTAATCATAGGATCATGGGAGATTGGAACTAAAATATCCAATTATCAGATGAGGAAACAGAAGCTCAAAAAAATGAAGTAATATTCCTTCTCTCACAAATATAATAAGTGATGAAGATGGTATTTAAATTAGGTATGTGCATCTGACAAAATGAGGAAGCAGTGGGCAGAAACTATAGAGGTTTCAGTTTAATGTAAGGAAGAACTTAACAGTCATCAGATCAGCCCAACATTGAAATGGATAGATTGTATAAAACATGAATTCCTACCACTAGGAAAAATCTGCTCAGAAAAATATCTGGCTTTCCCAAAACTTATCTCTTTCTTATGATCAAGATCTCTGAGGCAGATATTTTTTTTTACCAAAAATGCTAGATTCTCATTTAGGATCTTAGAATAACTTAGTCCATTCTTTTAACTCCTTCATTTGATAAACAAGAAAACAAAAGCCCTAGGAGAGGTAGCAAATTTCTCAAGTTCAAAGAGTGAACTATAGCCAAAACAGAAACTGGAATCAAGCTGTTCTAGTGCTCAGGTTACTATGCTGTTCTCAGTTGTATCTCTTCAAAAAGAAGAATCAACTGTGTGTTGAAGACAGACTGGGTTACTCCTTATATCAGCAGATTCTTTTCCTTCTCCTCCTCCTCCTCCTCCTCCTCCTCCTCCTCCTCCTCCTCCTTCTCCTCCTCCTCCTCCTCTTCCCCCTTCTTCTTCTTCTTCTTCTCTCTTCTTCTCCTTCTTCTTCCTCTTCCTCTGACATGCCACTATTCCTTTAATATATTGATATAATAACATTTTCAAATATTATATCTTCAAGTTATACTTCGACAGAAAGAAAAAACCATTCAATATAAGTGACTTTGGGCCTCAGCTAAGTATTTTTTTTAAATTTTTTAATTGATTTGATTTGTTTCGAGCTTTTATTTAAATTCCAATTAGTTAACATATAATGTAGTATTGGTTTCAGTAGTAGAATTTAATGATTAATCACTTACATACAACTGGTGCTCATCACTGCAAGTGCCCTCCTTAATCCCCAGCAGTTACTCAATCCAATCCCCTCACCTCCTGTCCAGCAACCCTCAGTTTGTTCTCTATAATTAAAGAGTCTATATCATGATTTGCCTCTCTCTCTCTCTCTTTTTCTTTCCCCTATGTTCAACTATTTTGTTTCTTAAATTCCATATATGAGTGAAATCATATGGTACTTGTCTCTCTCTGGCCAACTTATTTTGCTTAGCATTATGCTTTCTAGCCCCATCCACATCGTTGCAAAAGGCAAGATTTCATTCTTTTCATGGCTGAGTAATATTCCATATATATACCACAACTTCTTGATCCATTCATCAGTCAATGGACACTTGGGCTGCTTCCATAATTTGGCTATTGTTGATAATGCTGCTATAAACATCAGGGTACATGTGTCCCTTCGAATCAGTATTTTCACATCTTTTGGGTAAATACCTAGGAGTGCAGTGGTTGGGTCATAGGGTCATTCTGTTTTTAATTTTTTGAGGAACTTCCATACTATTTTCCAGAGTGGCTGCACCAGTTTGCATTCCCACCAACAGTGTAAGAAGGTTCCCCTTTCTCCACATCCATGCAAACATCTGTTGTTTCCTATGTTGTTAATTTTTGCAATTCTAACAGATGTGAGGTGGTATCATTGTAGTTTTGTTAAATCAGTAGCGTCTTATCCAAACATCCTTATCATATTTTCTTAGAGTTTTACCTTCCTAGAGAGGAGGGTCCCAGAGAAAAAGTCCAGATCAAGAAGTTTATCTTTTTTACAGTAATTTGCATCAACCCAGATACAAGTCAAAAAAAAAGAAATTGTATGAATTTGTGATGCCCTCCTGGAGGTCTTTTAAGCTCATTAAATAATGACTTATTACACACACACACACACACACACACACACACACACACACAAATACTATCTTCTCTTTACATTTGAATTGTTGGTGGTCTTCAATATTTAATACTCTCCACTTTATAATTCGGATAGAACTGAATACAACTTGCATATATAAGTTAAGCATTTGTTTTCTATTTTGCCTAAAAGGAATTATTTCCAGCAAGTGAGCTCAGTGGGATGGACTGATTTAGACAGGTTTGTAATCAACTAGCCAAAGGGACTAGGAAAGCAGTAAGCTAATGCTTAGCTATGCATGGCTTCCCAGTGATAATAACAAAATGTTACCCATACTGAGCCTTGTAATTGGTGAAACGGTTATCTGATCTGAGTCAAGGCAAACCTGGTAGAAGAATATGATGGGGTGGAGAAGTGTAATCAAAATTGTAACAAAGAATCAAGGACAAAGAACCAGAAGAAGATCAAACATCAGATATACAAGGTTTGGGCAAAGACGAAGAAAGGCACCGAGGCAAAGGGCAAGGAATTGATGCAGGTTAGGAAAAGGAATTTCAGGCAGGTGAGGCTTCATATTTCACAAAGAGAGCCATGAACTAAGTAATGGGGAACGGATCCCAGAATAATGCATTCCAGGGAGAGGTAAAGTTGTGAGCTTTGTGCAGGTCAGGACCAAGTTTTCTTATTTGAGGCTGTGGAGATTTTCTATTTTCCTGGACAGACTTTCTCAGACTTTTCCAGCTTCTTATCCTATACTTAATCTTTAAATGTTGGCATTCTCTGATAGTCTTTTTTGGGCCCTCTTTTCAACAGCATGTCTTTACCAAGCAGTATCATTCATGGCTGATTGGTTCCTACTTTTGTATCTCTAGCGTAGACCATGCTCTTAAATTCTTATCTAATATAATCAACTATTTTTTTTAAAGATTTTATTTATTTATTTGACAGACAGAGATCACAAGTAGGCAGAGAGACAGGCAGAGAGAGAGGAGGAAGCAGGCTCCCTGCTGAGCAGAGAGCCCGATGCAGGGTTCGATCCCAAGACCCTGAGATCATGACCTGAGCTGAAGGCAGAGGCTTAACCCACTGAGCCACCCAGGCGCCCCTATAATCAACTATTTACTAAAGAGTTCTACTTGGTATTCTGCAGGTACTTAAAATCCTACATGTCCAAATTGAAATCAAAATCTTCTTTTCCATTTTTTTCCCCTACTATTCCCTATTCTCAGGACATGAAACCATAATGTACACAGTTGTACAAGTTCAGAACTTGGTTGACATTTTCCATGATTTTTAACTACTGTCTACATCTAATTCATAACCAAATTCTAATGATTCTATCTTGTAAATAACTCTCAAACATTTCCGTTTTCCCCCATCCCACTGTCTTTATGCCAATCTTGGCTATCATCATCTCTCACCTGAGGGATTGCATTTACCTCTTAACTGGTTCACACTGAATCTTGATCTTCCATTTCTTCCTCACCAACAACAAAATGATCTTTATCAAATTAAATTCTAAGCAAATTTCTCTTCTGTGGAAACTTTTAAAAGAGTTCTCAAGAAATCTTTCTTTTTAATTATTTGCCCTCAGAATAAAGTTTGAACTTCTTAACATAGCTGATGAGGCCTTCTGTGATATGGCTTCTACGTACCCCTTTATCCTCACTTAGCATCTATTTTCTCCCCATTCTCCCTTCCTCCATCACATATTTAACATCCCTACCATTACAGGGCAGTAGGGTAGGCCCAAGGTGAGGAAAATGAGATGCCAAGGGCACAAAATTTAATGAGACACTCGCTCTCATATACCAACTCTCTATATACACAACCCTGAAATAAGTGTCTCTTTAAGAGTGAGATGCCTACAAGCACACCAATGTTAATAGCAGCAATGTCCACAATAGCCAAACTATGGAAAGAGCCCAGCTGCCCTTCAACAGATGAATGGATAAAGAAGATGTGGTGTGGGTGCCTGGGCATCTCAGTTGGTTAAGCAACTGCCTTCAGCTCATGTCATGATCCTGGAGTCCCAGGATTGAGTCCTGCATCAGGCTCCCTGCTCAGTGGGGAGTCTGCTTCTCCCTCTGAGCCTCTCCCCTCTCATACTCTCTCTCTTTCTCTCATTCTCTCTCAAATAAATTAATAAAATCTTTTTTAAAAAGATGATACACACACACACACACACACACACACACATATACACACACATATAATGAAATGTTACTTAGCCATCAAAAAAAAAAAAAGAAACCTTGCAATGACATGGAAGGAACTAGAGGTTATTATGCTAAGCAAAAATAAATCAGTCAGAGAAAAGTACCATATGATTTCACTCATATGTGGAATTTAAGAAGCAAAACAGATGAACATAGGGGAAGGGAAGGAAAAATAAAATAAGATAAAAACAGAGAGGGAGGCAAACCATAAGTGACTCTTAACTATAGGGAACAAACTGAGGGTTGCTGGAGGGCAGTTGGATGAAGGGCGATGGGGTAATTGGGTGATGGGCATTAAGGAGGGCACTTGATGTAATGAGTACTGGATGTTATACATAACTGATGAATCTTTAACTTCTATACCTAAAACTAATAATATACTACATGTTAACAAAACTAAATTTAAATAAAACAAATTTTAAAAAGACTGAGGTGCCTAGGTCACAAAATTTAAGAAAGCATAGCTTTGCAACAGTAATTTTTTTTTTACCTCAGTTTAAGAGATGATAAAACTAAAACTCAGAGAGTTTAATTTAAAATTTTCTAAGGCCACATAGCTAAGAAGTGGAGGACTTGAACTCCAAAACTCTTTGCTTTTCATATTATACTATAATACCTCCAGTTTTTTTTCTTTTTAAATAAATAAGTCAATAATAAAATATGAGCAAGGGCACAAAACTACAGTTACCCAAATTTATTAGGAATGATTCATTAATACCAGATGAACTATGGTGGGATGAGGGAGATTTATTTTATTTTTAAGCATAGGAAATTTTTATAGAAAATTTACTCTCTTTCTTTACAAATCATTCCACCTCTCTGTGGGAATACTGAGATTGTCAGAAACTCCTTAATTCCTTTCAAGGAAAACGTATATGCACTCATTTAAAAATAAATTAGTGACTACATATGATACCTCTTGTAGGTTAGTATGGAATACATTAACATTAGCTTATCAATTTTCTCAAAGGATTTGTCAATCATGCCTGTTACAAAAACAGAACACACTAACTCTTGGCTCTGTTTTTATCACACCATAAAATTTGGTACATCAAAACACATTCCCTTTATTCAAATCTAAGGGAAATTTTTCATGAAAATATTCCTTTCATTTATTCCTTTCACTTGATTAGCAATTGGAGGCCCTGCTATTATAGCTGCTGTAGTCTGATGACTGCTTTGGAAGGAGTATATGAAGTATCATCTCTTCTCACACTGCTCCAATTAGACTCCAGAGTCCTGATTATTCACACTGAAATCAGATAGCAAATTGGAGAGTTCACACGCTCTTTCTCAAGTATGTGCCCAATTCACTCTTGACTACAGAAAGAAATAAAAAGAAAATCTTCACTTATTTTTCAGAAGTAATCTAAGAAAGGCACCACAAGATGGCTTGCTCTTTTAAATTAGTAATATTCAACAGATTAATGAGATCATTAATCTCATCATCACCTGGTTTAAATACATTTGAGCCTCTTATGTCATGATACAAAGAATTTGGAAAAGTCAGCCATAGGGAGAAAGCCCATACCAGTTTATGAATCCCAAATGATCAAACTCCCTTAACCAGCCACTACATTTTCCTTATAAGATCCAATGATACTTGGCTCTCCTCATTCAGTTTTCAGTGTTTCCTGTCCTCAGATTGGGGACCTATTTAGGCCTTTCCCTCTGGCTTGTTGCCCCAGGTACCTATATCATTCATGGTTATGCACTCTCCTTTGATTTTAGTATCACCTTCAATTTTAGATGAAGACAAATCTCATGGCCAGCCTCTGTCTCTGAAAAAAAGCCTGGATAAATAAACATTTCTTCATGTGTTGTGAACATGTGGAAATCTGGAGGAAGAAAAGTACACTTGTTCCATATACAATCAGGCACCCTTAGCAAAAAAATCTAACTCCAAGTATTTGTCCTAAGTGAAGAAATAGGGAAAAAATTTATGCGGATATATTTTTTTTTGTGAGCAATAGCTGTTATAATTCAAGCTGTGATAAAACAGTGAAGAAACATTGTCTTTGCCCACATATAAGTATAAAGGTTAGAAAAACTGTAAGTCAAATGTGATCAAAGATATTCAATTCAACACAGTACCTGGGAAAATTTAGAAAATTAATTAAGTGTTCAAAAGCAAGCAGTGGGGGAGGTAGAGAAGGGGAGGTGGAATTAAGATTTAAAAAGCACTAATGTCAGGCATTATACTATTAGTTTTACTCAGATTATTTACTCAATTCTTACAGTACCCTTCAGAACTTCAAAAAGTTTAAGCAACAAGCTAACATTTATAGTGTACTTACAATGCACCTAATATTACACCAAATGTTATACATGCATTATCTTATTTTATCCTCAGCACAACTAAATGAGGTAGGTGCCACAATCACCTTAGTTTTACAAATGAAAAACCTGTTTTTAGAAAACTGTCCCAGAAGCAAGATGGCAGAGGAATAAGACCTAAATTTTGTCTGGTCCTAGGAATTCAGCTAGATAGTTTTCAAACCATTCTGAACACCTACAAACTCAACAGGAGATCAAAAAGAAGTATAAAAGCAATTCTATGAACAGAGAAGAGACCACTTTCTGGAAGGTAGGACATGCAGAGAAGTGAATCTGAGGCAATATATGGAAAGATAGACCGTGGGGGGAGGGGCCAGCTCCCAGCAAGCAGTAGAGCAGAAGAGCACAAAATTGGAACTTTCAGAAGTTGGCTACACTGAGGGATGTCACTCCAGAGGTTAAGAAGGGTGCGGAGCCCTCGCTGAGGCAGTGTGGTCTCACAACTCGTGGGGTCACAGAGAGACTAGGGGTGCCTGAGTGTGGCAGAGCCTCCAGAGTGGGGAAGCTGGCTCCAGAGATGGAGCTGAGAACTGGGCTCTCAGCTCGAAGTTACCTTAAACTGTGATCTGAGGCACAGTCAGGCCACTGCTCTTCCAGCAGGGACCCCACAAGTGGCAGATCTAGGGAGACCCCCTCCTTCATCCTCCAGGAAGAGCAGTGCAGAAGTGTGGTAGAAGAATCTGCTGGGTTTGGAGACTCCAAATGAGGCAATGCACCAGAGATAGAAATGCTTGGTCACAGGCTGGGTAAGCACAGAGCACAGCCAGAGCCCAGGGAGACAGGAGTGACTGACTGCTTTTCTCTGAGGGCACACTGAGGAGTGATGCCATGAGCTCTTGGCTCCTACTCTCAGAGCTGGAGATTGGGAGGCCACCATTTTCATTCTCCTCCAAAGCTATACAGAAAGCTTTCAGGGGACAAAAGCTACCGAGAGCAAGCCAGAGACGATTACTACCCTGGCCCCTGGCAAGGACTGTGCAATTCTGCCTCAGCCAAAGACATCTGAGAATCACTGCAACAGGACCCTCCCTGAGAAGATCAGCAAGAACATCCAGCCAAGAACAACTTTACCAATCAATGAAAACTGCAAAGCACCAGTGCTAGGGGAATATAGCACATAGAATTCATGGCTTTTGTCCGATGATGCCTGAGTAGTTCAAAGTTAAATCTTTCTAATTTTCATTATTTTTTTCTTTTTCTATTTTTGAGTGTTTCCTTTTTCCTATTTTAACCTATTTTATCTTATCAATGCCATTTTAAAAATCTTTTTTTTAATTTTCATTTTTATACTCATATTGTATCCCTTCATTGTATTTAACCTTATTTTTTCTATACATCTAAGTTCTTCATTCTTTAAAATTCTGGGATACAGTTTTCTTCCAACAGACCAAAATATATCCTAAATCTAATTTATGGCTTTGTTCTAATCTCCACCCTGATCACATTCTATTTTTTTTCCAACGAGCTTTTTATCATATCATTTTGTAAAATGTTTTTTTAATTTTCATCTACACAGTCATATTCCAACCCATCATCCTGTTTACCCATTATATATGTATATATGCATATATATTCTTTTATATGTAAATATAAATTCTTTTATATATATTCTTTCTTTAAAATTATAAATTATAAAAATATATAAATCATAAAAAATATAAATTATAAAAATTATTCTTTTATATATATAAATATAAATATATATAAATACATATATATTTTATATATGTATTCTTTAAAATTATGGGAGACAGTTTCTTCTAACAGACCAAGATACACCCAAAATCAAGTCTGTGGCTCTGTTCTATACAACAGCCTGATCATATTTATTTTTCCTTTCTTTCCTCCCTAGTTTCAGGTCTCTTCTGAATTGTTTAGTCTATATTCTTCTGGGGTTTTTGTTACCCTTTTAGCATTTTTGTTCTCTCATTCACCTATTCTTCTCCAGAAAAAAAGACAAAGTGGAAAAACTCATCTCAAAAAAAAAAAAAAAATGATCAAGAGGTAGTACCGATGGCTAGGGACCTAAGCAATTTGGACATTATAAGATGTCAGAACTAGACTTCAGAATGATGATTATAAAGATACTAGCTGGGTCTTGAAAAAAGCATAGAAGATACTAGAGAAATAAAATCGTTTTCTAGAGAAATAAAGGAACTAACATCTAGCCAAGTTGAAATCAAAAAAGCTATTAATGAGGTGCAATAAAAAATGGAGGCTCTTGTTGCTAGGATAAATGAGGCAGAAGAGAGAATCAGTGACATAGAAGACCAAATGATGGAGAATAAAGAAGTTGAGAAAAAGAGAAAAACAACTACTGGATCATGAGGGAAGAATTCAAGAGATAAGTGATACCATAAAATGAAAGAATAGAATTGGGATCCCAGAAGAATAAGAAAGAGAGGGGCAGAAGGTATATAGGAGCAAATTTGAATAATTTCTCTAATTTGGGGATGGAAACAGGCATCAAAAGCAAGGAGACACAGAGAACCCCCCTCAAAATCAATAAAAATAGGTCCAGAACACATTCTCTAATAGTAAAACTTACAAGTCTCAGAGACAAAGAGAAAACCCTGAAAGCAGCTTGGGACAAGAGGCAGGTAACCTACAATGGTAGAAATATTAGAATGGCAACAAAACTTATCCACAGAGACCTGGCAGGCCAGAAAGGACTACCATAATATATTCAGAGCACAATGAGAAAAATATGCAGCCAATAATACTACATCTAGCCAAAAATACTATATCCAGCTGTCCTTGAAAACAGAAGAAGAAATAAAAAGCTTCCAGGACAAACAAAAACTGAAAAACTTTGCAAACACAAACTAGCTCTACAGGAAATATTGAAAGGGGTCCTCTAAGCAAAGAGAGAACCTAAAAGTAACATAGACCAGAAAGGAACAGACAATATACATAACAGTCACCTTACAGGCAATACAATGGCACTAAATTCATACATTCAATAATTACCCTGAATGTAAATGGGTTAAATGCCCCAATCAAAAAACACAGGGTATCAGAATGGAACTAAAAAACAAAACAAAACAAAACAAAAAAAATTGATATATGCTGTCCGCAACAGACTCATTTTACACCAAAAGATACCTCCAGATTTAAAGTGAGGGGGTGGGAAACAATTTACCATGTTAATGGATATCAAAAGAAAGCTGAGGTGGCAATCCTTATATCAGGTAAATTAGATTTTTAAGCCAAAGACTATAATAAGAGATGAGGAAGGACAATATATCATACTCAAAGGGTCCATCCAACAAGATCTAACAATTTTAAATATCTATGCCCCTAACATGGGAGCAGCCAACTATATAAACCAATTATAACAAAATCAAAGAAAAACATCGACAATAATACAATAATAGTAGGAGACTTTAACACTCATCTCACTGAAATGGACAGATCATTGAAGCAAAAGATCAACAAGGAAATAAAGACTTTAAAGGACACACTGGAACAGATGGACATCACAGATATATTCAGAACATTCTGTCCCAAAGCAACAAAATACACATTCTTCTCTAGTGCACATGGAACATTCTCCAGAACAGATCACATCCTGTGTCAGAAATCAGGTCTCAACTGGTACCAAAAGACTGGGACCATTCCCTGCATATTTTCAGACCACAATGCTAAGCTAGAACTCAATCACAAGAGGAAAGTTGGTAAGAACTCAAATACATGGAGGCTAAAGAGCATCCTATTAAAGAATGAATGGGTCAACCAGAAGCCTGTTTCTGGGTGTTACTGAGGACACGTATTGCATGGAGCAGTGAGTGTGCTGCATAAACAATGAATCCTGGAACACTGAAAAGAAATAAAAAATAAAATGAAAAAAAAAAGAAGAATTTTAAAAATTCATGGAAACAAACAAAATGAAAATACAACTGTTCAAAATTTTCAGGATGCATCAAAGGTGGTCCTAAGAGAAAGTATACAGCAATACAAGCCTTTCTCAAGAAACAAGAAAACTCTCACGAACACAACCTAATGCTACACCTAAAGGATCTGGAGAAAGAACAGCAAATAAAGCCTAAACCCAACAGGAGAAGAGAAATCATAAAGATCAGAGCAGAAATCAATGGAATAGAAACCAGAAGAACAGTAAAACAGATCAATGAAACTAGGAGCTGATTCTTTGAAAGAATTAATGAGATTGATAACCCCCTGGCCAGACTTATCAAAAAGAAAAGAGAAGGACCCAAATTGATAAAATCATGAATGAAAAATGAGAGACTGCAACCAACACCAAAGCAATACAAACAATTATAGGAACATACTACGAGCAGCTGTATGCCAGCAAATTTGACAATCTGGAAGAAATGGATGCACTCCTAGATATGCATAAACTACCAAAACTAAAGAAATAGAAAACCTGAACATACCCATAAACAGTAAGGAGATTGAAGCAGTCATCATAAAATCTTCCAACAGGGGCGCCTGGGTGGCACAGTTGATTAAGTGGCTGCCTTCGGCTCAGGATATAATCCCAGTGTTCTGAGATTGAGCCCCACACCGGGGGGCTCACTGCTCAGTGGAGAGCCTTCTTCTCCCTCTCTCTCTGCCTGCCACTCTGCCTACTTGTCCAGTCTCTCTCTCTGTCAAATAAAAAATTACAATCTTAAAAAAAAAAAAATCTCCCAACAAACAAGAGCACAGGGCCAGACAGCTTCCCAGGGGAATTCTACCAAACATTTAAAGAAGAATTCATACCTATACTCCTGAAACTGTTCCAAAAAATAGAAATAAAAGGAAAACCTCCAAACTCATTTTATGAGGACAACACTACCTTGATCCTAAAACCAAGGATCCCATCAAAATGGAGAATTATGGATCAATATCCCTGATGAACGTGGATGCAAAAGTTCTCACCAAAATAGTAGCCAATAGGATCCAACAGGATCTATAATCCTGTTGGATTACATATAATCCAAGAATAATTCACCATGACCAAGGGGATTTATTCCTGGGCTGCAAGGTTGCTTCAACATCTGCAAATCAATGCAATACAATACATTAATAAAAGAAAGAACAAGAACCATATGACGCTCTCAATAGTTGCTCAAAAAGCATTTGACAAAGCACAGCAAACTTTCTTGATCAAAACTCTACAAAGTGTAGGGATAGAGGGCACATACCTCAATATCATCAAAACCATCTATGAAAAACCCACTACAAATATCATTCTCAAGGGAGAAAAATTGAGAGATTTTCCCCTAAGGTCAGGAACATGGCAGGGCTGTCCACTATCACTACTGCTATTCAACATAGTACTAGAAGTCATAATCTCAGCAATCAGACGACAAAAAGAAGTAAAAGCATCCAAATCAGCAAGGAAGTCAAACTGTCACTCTTTGCAGATGATATGATACTTTGTGTAGAAAACCCAAAAGACTCCATTCCAAAACTGCTAGAACTCATATAGGAATTCAGTGAAGTGTCAGAATATAAAATCAATGCACAGAAATGAGTTGCATTTTTATATACCAACAGCAAGATAGAAGAAAGAGAAATTAAGGAGTCAATTCCATTTATAATTGTACCCAAACCCATAAGACACCTAGGAATAAACCTAACCAAAGAGGCAAAGAATCTGTACTCAGAAAACTATAGAGTACTCATGAAAGAAATTGAGGAAGATTTAAAGAAATGGAAAAACATTCCATGTTCATGGATTGGAAGAACAAATATTGTGAAAATGTCTACGCTACCTAGAGAAATCTACACATTTAATGCAATCCCTATCAAAATACCAACTTTTTTCAAGGAAATGGGACAAATAATCCTAAAATTTATATGGAACTAGTAAAGATCCTGAAGACTCAGAGGAATGTTGAAAAAGAAAACCAAAGGTGGTGGCATCACACTTCCAAATTTCAAGCTCTATTACAAAGCTGTAATCATCAAGACAGTATGGTACTGGCACAAAAATAGACATACAGATCAATGGAACAGAATAGAGAGCCCAGAAATGGACCCTCAATTCTACAGTCAACTAATCTTTGACAAAGCAGGAAAGAATGTCCAGTGGATAAAAGACAGTCTCTTCAACAAATGGTATTGGGAACATTGGACAGCCACATGCAGAAGAATGAAACCGGACCATTTCCTTACAACAAACACAAAAATAGACTCAAAATGGATGAAAGACTTCAATGTGAGACAGGAATCCATTAGAATCCTCAAGGAGAACACAGGCAGCAACCTCTTCAATCTCAGTCACAGCAACTTCTTCCTAGAAACACCACAAAAGGCAAGGGTAGCAAGGGCAAATATGAACTACTGGGACTTCATCAATATCAAAAGCTTTTACACAGCAAAGCAAACAATCAACAAAACCAAAAGACAGCTGACAAAATGCAAAAAGATATTTGCAAATGACATATCAGATAAAGGGTTAGTATCAAAAATCTATAAATAACTTGCTAAACACAACACCCAAAGAAAAAATAATCCAATCAAGAAATGGACAGAAGACATGAATAGACATTTCTGCAAAGAAGACATCCAGAAGGCCAACAGACACACGAAAAAGTGCTCAACATCACTTGGCATCAGGGAAATACAAATCAAAACCACAGTGAGATACCACCTTACACCAGTCAGATAGGCTAAAATTAACCAGTGCAGGAAACCACAGGTGTTGGCAAGGAGGCGGAGAAAGGGGAGCCCTCCTACACTGTTGGTGGCAATGCAAGTTGGTGCAGCCACTCCAGAAAACTGTAGGAAGTTCCTCAAAAGTTGAAAACAGAGCTACCTTATGACCCAGCAATTGCACTACTGGGTATTTACCCCAATGATATAAATGTAGTGACCCAAGAGCACATTTACATGCACCCAAATGTTTATAGCAGCAATATCTGCAACAGTGCAACAGTCAACCTATGGAAAGAACCTAGATGTCCATCAACAGATGAATGGACAAAGGATGTGGGAGATTTTATATATATATAAATATATATATATATATATATATATATATATATATATATATATATATATATATATAAACATATATATATATATATATAATGGAATATCATGCAGCCATCAAAGAAAACATGAAATCTTGCTATTTCAAATGATGTGGATGGATCTAGAGGGTATTATGCTAAGCAAAATAAGTCAATCAGAGAAAGTTAATTATATGATCTCATTGATATGGGGAATTTGAGAAATAAGACAGAGGATCATAGGGGAAGTTAGGGAAAAATGAAACAAGATGAAACCAGAGAGGGACGGGCACCTGGGTGGCTCAGTAGGTTAAGCCTCTGCCTTTGGCTCAGGTCATGATAGCAGGGTCCTGGGATTGAGCCCTGCATTGGGCTCTCTGCTCAGCAGGGAGCCTGCTTCCCCCTCTCTCTCTGCCTGCCTTTCTGCCTACTTGTGATCTCTGTCAGATAAATAAAAATGAAAACTTTAAAAAAAAAAAAAGAAGAAGAAGAAGAAAGAAACCAGAGAGGGAGAGAAACCATAAGAGATTCTTAATCGTAGGAAACAAACTGAGGGTTGCTGGGAGGGGGAGGGTGGGAGGGATCGGGTAATTGAATGATGGACTTTGGGGAGGGTATGTGCTATGGTGAGAATAAATGAATGAATGAACAAACGAATGAATGAATGAATGAATGAATGAATGAATGAATGAATAAAAGAAAACGGTCCCAGTAGGGTCAGGCAGTTAGTAATTGATAAAGGCAGGATGTTTATCCTAGTACTTTTGACTACCAAACCCACAGTCTTGACTGTGTAATCAGAGGATAGATCTAAACAATTACATAAAAGCAAAGACATCAGGACTAACTAGAAGTTTCTAATACCACAAAAATTGTTTATGACTAAAAAAGCTAAATTAAATAACTCTAAACCTCAAAACCAAAAATTGTTATTTTTTGAAGAACTGCAATATTAGCTTACATTTATTTGAATTTTTAAATTTTTTATATGAAATGTTTATGTATACTGAAATGTCCAGGTATAACTGATGTTAATATTTTGCCAACTTCAGATCTTTTAAAAAAATAAAAATATTAAAGTTTTTCTTAGAACCATTTCTCCCCAGAAAACCATTCGCCTTTTTATCCCTGAAATAACTATCATTTTGCAGTTGCTATATATCCTTCATCTATACATTCTTGCACTTTTAAAAATGCACAATTTTTGCATACTGGCCAAGAATTCAGCAGAATTCTAACAAGCCTATTACTTCTAACAATCTGCAGATTTTCTATTTATTTTCTCTTGGATTTTTTACATAGACAATCATACCATGTATAAATTACAAGTAATCTTGTTTTTCAGAAATAATTCTATTTCTCACTACTTCTTATATTATATATACTGGTTAGAGCCTCAGGTATAATGTTGAATAGACATATAGGCAGAAGGCATCTTTTTCTTGTTCTTTTTATTTTAAGAAAAATGTTTAAGTCTTCAACAATAATTTTGAGACTTAATAGATAATTATATCTAGTTTAAAGGAACTGCATTCAATTCCTATTTTCCTATATTTAGTCATAAATAGTTATTAAATTTTATCACACTTTCTTCCTCTTTTGAGATGGTCTTACAGGTTTTGCTACTTTAATCTGTTTTTTGTTTTTGATTTTTTTAATTTCTTTTCAGCGTAACAGTATTCATTGTTTTTGCACCACACCCAGTGCTTCATGCAATACGTGCCCTCCCTAATACCCACCACCTGGTTCCCCCATCCTCCCACCCCCCGCCCCTTCAAAACCCTCAGGTTGTTTTTCAGCATCCATAGTCTCTCATGGTTCGCCTCCCCCTCCAATTTCCTTCAACTCCCTTCTCCTCTCGATCTCCCCATGTCCTCCATGTTATTTGTTATGCTCCACAAATAAGTGAAACCATATTATAATTGACTCTCTCTGCTTGACTTATTTCACTTAGCATAATCTCTTCCAATCCTGTCCATGTTGCTACAAAAGTTGGGTATTCATCCTTTCTGATGGAGGCATAATACTCCATAGTGTATATGGACCACATCTGCCTTATCCATTTGTCCATTGAAGGGCATCTTGGTTCTTTCCACAGTGTCGCGACCGCGGCCATTGCTGCTATAAACATTGGAGTACAGATGGCCCTTCTTTTCACTACATCTGTATCTTTGGGGTAAATACCCAGTAGTGCAATTGCAGAGTCATAGGGAAGTTCTGTTTTTAATTTCTTGAGGAATCTCCACACTGTTCTCCAAAGTGGCTGCACCAACTTGCATTCCCACCAACAGTGGAAGAGGGTTCCCCTTTCTCCACATCCTCTCCAACACATGTTGTTTCCTGTCTTGCTAATTTTGGCCATTCTAAGTGGTGTAAGGTGATATCTCAATGTGGTTTTAATTTGAATCTCCGTGATGGCTAGTGATGATGAACATTTTTTCATGGGTCTGATAGCCATTTGTATGTCTTCATTGGAGAAGTGTCTGTTCATATCTTCTGCCCGTTTTTTGATATGATTATCTGTTTTGTGTGTGTTGAGTTTGAGGAGTTCTTTATAGATCCTGGATATCAACCTTTTGTCTGTACTGTTATTTGCAAATATCTTCTCCCATTCCATGGGTTGCCTCTTTGTTTTGTTGACTGTTTCCTTTGCTGGGCAGAAGCTTTTGATCTTGATGAAGTCCCAAAAGTTCATTTTCGCTTTTGTTTCCTTTGCCTTTGGAGACGTATCTTGAAAGAAGTTGTTGTGGCTGATATCAAAGAGGTTACTGCCTATGTTCTCCTCTAAGATTCTGATGGATTCCTGTCTCACATTGAGGTCTTTTTTTGAGTTTATCTTTGTGTACAGTGTAAGAGAATGGTCGAGTTTCATTCTTCTACATATAGCTGTCCAGTTTTCCCAGCACCATTTATTGAAGAGACTGTCTTTTTTCCACTGTATATTTTTTTACTATTTTGTTGAAGATTATATTTTTTAAAGATTTTATTTGTTTATTTGACAGACAGAGATCACAAGTAGGCAGAGAAGCAAGCAGAGAGAGAGGAGGGGAAGCAGGCTTCCTGCTGAGCAGAGAGCCCCTATGTGGGGCTCAATCCCAGGACCCTGGGATCATGATCCAAGCTGAAGGTAGAGGCTTTAAGCCACTGAGCCACCCAGGCACCCCTTGCTACTTTAATCTGTTAATGCAGTAAATTAACAGTAATTAAAATACTCTTGAATTTTATAAAAAATTCAATGTAGGATATACAAACATCCTATTCCTTTTTAATTATTTAGCCTATACACTGCTGTATTTTTCTGTACCTTGACAAATTTGGTTTGCAGATATTTATTTTGGGTTTTTGTATCAACATCTATAAGGGGAATGGAACTATAAATTTTCCTTCTGGTATCATTTTGTCTGGTTTTTTTTCAAAGCTCTATGAGCCCCTTTAAATGAGTTGAGTTGGGCGCCTGGGTGGCTCAGTGGGTTAAGCCTCTGCCTTCGGCTCGGGTCATGATCTCAGGGTCCTGGGATTGAGGCCCGCATCGGGCTCTCTGCTCAGCAGGGAGCCTGCTTCCTCCTCTCTCTCTGCCTGCCTCTCTGCCTACTTGTGATCTCTGTCAAATAAATAAATAAATAAAATCTTTAAAAAAAAATAAATGAGTTGAGTTTGTTTTTATTTTTAAGTTGAGGAGGGACCTACTTCACATGTCAGAGAACATCAAGGCCAACAATTTCAAAATTATTTATCTTGGAGATTTCACCTTATCCTTAGTTCCTATCTGAAAAACCTTGGGGAATAACTCTGATTCTGCTTGAATCAACAATCCTGCTTTAGGCAGCTACTTTACAAACCACATGGCTAGACTGGGAAATGGAGCATTTCTAAGAAGAAAGAAGGGATTCTAGGGAGAAGTACTATAACTGTTTACATATCTTCCAAGTTCAGTTCTAAAAAGAAAACATAGTAAGAACAAATACCTGATTAGAGAAAAGAGAAAAGGAACTGAAGCTTAAATACCCACTACCTACAGTAGTGTATAATTTTGGATGAGTTTTACCTCTCTGAGTCCTGCTTCCCTTAGCTATAAAGAAAGAAAAGAAAATATCTACCTCAGAGGTAGATAGAGTTTGATGAGCAAGACTATGAGCTTCTTGAATAGAGACGCCATGTCTGTATTTCCAGCACTCCACACAAGAAGCTCAGTGACAGGTGAATGAATGACTGTTAGAATGTACAACTCACTTAAGGCACCCAACCCTGGGCCTAATGCAGTCCCAGTTACTGAATCAGTGCTTAGTTCTTATTCTATACACACTCTCAAAGAGGCACATAGTAACATGGGTTTTAATTGTTTTAAAAATGCCTCCTGCTTCAGATATTTTTTAGGACCTTCGCAAAGATAAAGCCATTCTAGTTGTAACCAAAACTCTGAAAAATGTCTAGGTCTCCCTTCCAGCGTACCCACACTAAATTACCAAATAGTGTGAAGAGTAAGTGCAAGCAAAGAGAGATAGTTCTGAATTGGCCATTTTCTCCCTCTCCTTATTTTCAAAAAAAAAAAAAAAAAAAAGCATAAAAACCATAAGAAACTAGAAAAGCTATACTGGCTTTGAAATGCCATATTTGACCTTAGTTCTGGACACATATCAAGTTTCAGTCATTTACTTTTTCCAGAAGGAATTATCATGATTCAAAATCAGGAGATGGAAAATATATGCAAAGGGCTAGACAGAAGCCAATGTTTAATGAAACACTGGTGAAACCTTCCCAGAAAAGGCTGGCTTAGTCAAGTTAATCGAATCTCTTGTGAAAGCAAATTTGCTACAACAACAGCAGCTGCCATTTATTGAGCACCTTCTAGGTGCTCAGAGCCAGGATTAAAATCCAGATCTGTCTGATGCCAAAGCTCATGCTCTTTCCAATATGCAATACTGCTTTCTAGTCAAAACAGCTCTGAATTTCACTAAAAGGCTCTCTTGCCATTGCATCTGTGTTCATTTTACCATATGCAGGTTTAGTCACTATATTGACAGGATTGTCAGACTTTAAGTCTCCATCACTGTATGAATAACTTAACTTAATAAATGACTTAAATTCTAGAAGCTTCCCAAGGTAGGTAGAGCTATTATATCAGACCTACAGCCCTCATGGGATTCATCAGCTGAGTCCCACCAATTAGCTATGAATGAACTGTGGAAGTTCAGAGAAGAACTTCAGGAACACAGAAACTTAGAAGAGCAGATTCATATTTATGGCACATTTATTATGTACCACACTTTATCCTAAGCACTATACATATATTTAATGCTCACAAAAATTTTATTTAGTAATTATTATCATTTTATAGAAATAACCACACTAAGAGAGATGAACATATAACTTCTTTTTTTTTTTAAGATTTTATTTATTTATTTGACAGAGAGAAATCACAAGTAGGCAGAGAGGCAGGCAGAGAGAGAGGAGGAAGCAGGCTCCCTGCTGAGCAGAAAGCCCGATGTGGGGCTTGAACCCAGGACCTGGGATCATGACCTGAGCTGAAGGCAGCGGCTTAACCCACTGAGCCACCCAGGTGCCCCGAACATATAACTTCTAAGTGTGAATGGCATGACCAGAAACCAGTTTATTATGCCTGTAGAATCCAAGCTTACCTCACATTTCTTACAGGGGAAGATCTGGGTGTCACTAAGGAAGGGGAAAATGAGAAAGATCAATTGACAAGGTAGATCCTAGAGGCAGATAAGGAACTACAAGGACAAGAAAAGGACAAAGTTCCTAAAAGTCTCCATTAGTCACTGGCATTAACAGGTGTGATCAAGGTGCTTTCTCTAAAAGTAATAATAATAATAATAATAATAATAAATTTAAAAGGTGATATCCTGATCAAACATTATTTGCAAAATGTTTTTCACCATTTCCTCTTCCCATGCATCCTATACAAACCCCAGATCCTCAGTAAAAGAAACATCCCTCCAATTATCCTAATCTTCTTTAATGAGATTTGCTTGGAAAATTTTAGTTACATTGAGGAGAAATCAATGAGGGATACACTTCAAGGAGTGAGGCAGAGATGGTAATCTCAGCTTTGGAATACCAGAGGAAGGCCATCTCAAAACAAATTAAAGGTAAAAAGAACAAATCAGAAACAAGTTACCATAAAAGAAAAAGACATTTTTATGACCTAGAACTGAGACAAAGAGGAGGGCAAGGAGGAAACGATCATAACTGAGCACATGAAGCTGTCGTGACTCTGGGTCAGAAAGGCAGTTGAGTCACGGAGACTATTAGGGCTATATAACCAGTTTTTACTTTCTGAACCTCGAGAGTAGCTAGCTTGATCTACAATAGTCAGAATACTGACCTAGAAATATGGAATAGAATACTTGTCTCTGTCTAGCTATGATATTTAGGGAACCATCTAACATGTTGGGGAGAACCTGTTACTCTAAGTAATGAACCCAAAAACACAGTAATAGTCTGTTTCTCTCTTAGTTTCTACCACAAATAAACAGACTGCTCCTGTTCAGTGACTTTGTCAAGATATGAAGGTTATTTTATTCAAGCATATATGAGTAAACATCACTCTGAAAAAAAATATTGATAATGATTTTTTTCCTTAAGTGAAGGGGTACGTGGTGGCTCAGTCAGTTGAGCCTTTGACTTTAGGTTTAGGCTCAGGTCATGATCTCAGGGTCCTGGGATCCAGCCATGAGTTGGTCTCCATGCTCAGCAGAGTCTGCTTGTCCTTCTCCTTCCCCCTCTTCTCCTCCCATTGCTTATGTGCATGTGCATGTGCTCACTCTCTCTCTCAAATACATATATTTTTTCTTTTTTTAAAGGAAAAAAAAGTGAAGATAATACTAGCAAGGATGGTATATTTCTCTTGGGACCATAAATTTCCTTCATGTAGTCTAAGCATTTTTTGGTAATCGTTTTCTTTCTATTGATTCATTTAACACATTTACTGACCTCCTAGTGTGTACTATGGAGTGTTAAGCACTAGGGTATACTATGGGGGACAAAAACATGGTCCTTGACCTTGTAGAGCAAAATTTAGTAGGAAGAGAGATAATCCTATAATCACACAAATATAAATGACAACATGTATTAAGAAAGAATGCAGAGGGGCGCCTGGGTGGCTCAGTGGGTTAAAGTCTCTGTCTTCAGCTCAGGTAATGATCTTCAGAGTCCTGGGATCGAGCCCCACATCAGGCTCTCTGCTCAAGTAGGGAGCCTGCTTCCTCCTCTCTCTCTCTCTCTGCCTGCCTCTCTGCCTACTTGTGATCTCTGTCTGTCAAATAAATAAATAAAAATATTAAAAAAAAAAGAAAGAATGCAGAATAACTTGAATGCATTTAACAGTGGGATAATTTAGAACTAGTACCAGGTTTATTTCAGAAAATGCTATTTCCCTTAGATAAGAAAGTTGAGTGGACATAATAGACAAAAGGTATGTCTGTAGGGGTGGTAAGAATTCTTTTCAGGTAGAGAAAGCAGCATGCACAAAATCCTTAAGTCCAAAGGCAGCATGGAAATCTGAAAAAGTAAGAGGCCCAAGGTTATTGGAGCCAAGAGGAGAATGATGTGAGAGAAAACTCAAACATATGTAAGGACCCCCATCTTACAAGATCCTGTGGAAAAACCAGTGTGTTTCCCAAATCTTAGTCAATGGGTTTTAGTTTCATGATTTTTGGCTTATCTCTGAATCATTTTGACAAAAATATTATTTAAATCAATCCCATTTTATTTTACTTAAATAAATTGCTCCTGTATTAAGTAAATAAATTTTATTTCAAAATGCTAGGCTATTGCAGCACCCCCCCTACTTTTTTAAAGACCCATGCAGAGGGGTTTGTATACATACTGTGGGTCAAATTGGGAAGTAACCAACATTATTCTGATGACAGAAAGGATCAGAGGAAGAGGTTGGAAAGGTGAAGATGAGACTTGAGGAAAAGGGCCACCAGTCTAGGCCTGCTCCCTGCCCTGCCCTCCAGAGTTCACTCAGTCCTAATCTCAATTCTTATAGGACAGGCTAAGGTGTATTTTAATTAAGGGAGTTTACTTCCTTGTAACCCTCACCCAAATCGTAACAAAATAAAATCCACAGAAGTTCACACTGAAATCAAAGTTTAAACTCCTGGTGCTAAGAGACACAATACAGTTATTTGAGCTATGGCTTTAGTCTCTGAGTCTATTCCTGGCTTCATCATTAACATGGTGAATATTCTTGCTTTGAGATTTTTAGTACAACTTCAATATACTTTAATTGTCATTTTTGAGGTATGAATTATCTTATTAAAATATAATTTTCAAGGAGTTAAATTTATTTACTTAATTAGAGGCTTATTCTCTCCTCAATGTGCACATTCTCAGAAGTCAACTTACATCTGCAAATGGGTGGAGGGTAATAGACCCCTTAGCACAATAACACCTAATTACAGGATTGCATTAGTGCGCTCAATACCTGTAGTCACATAAGATTTTATATAGCACCAAGAAATCCTATGCTGATCTCTCAACACTGAAGACCTTAAGGCATGAAATGTTAGGACAGATCTCTCTCATCCATATGTAGGATCTTTGATTTCAGAAGAAAAAATCCAGGTTTAGAGATCCCGATGCAATTATTTTGGTCAGTGATGAAGTAAAAAGATTTCCAGAAATAACAGTAACAAGAGTGATAAAGATGACAAGAATGTACAATAGTAGAAGGTTTAATGATTTCCAAATGCTTTTCACATAAATTTTTCCTTTGATCCCCACAATGACAAAACAGGGTAGAAATTATTAGTTCTATTTTACAAATAAAGAAATTAAGGATCAAAAATGTTCATTTTGGGGACACCTGGGTGGCTCAGTTGGTTAAGCAGCAGCCTTCGGCTCAGGTCACGATCCCAGCGTCCTGGGATCGAGTTCCACATTGGGCTCCTTGCTCAGCAGGGAGCCTGCTTCTCCCTCTGCCTCTGCCTGCCATTCTGTCTGCCTGTGCTTGCTCTCTCTCCCTCTCTCTCTGACAAATAAATAAATAGAATCTTTAAAAAAAATTATAAAAAAAATGTTCATTTTGTGGGGGAGTATCAGGAAATGTTCCCATGGAACAGAAGCAAATCTTAGAAGAGCACTCTTCCTGGTATTTCCTATGGGGGGAAAATATGAGACCTTAGGAAATCACTGAAACTCTCTAGCCTCAATTTCTTCATCTGTAAAATGGTCTAAATTATAGGGTATGAGTATGGAGGAGAAAAGAAGACATTACATTTTACTGCAGGGAAGAACTATAATGGGTAAACAGGATTTGAGTCTCCCATAGGCACTTATACACAGGACAACAATTGCCACTAAGCCCAGACTCAGGAAATTAATAGGTCTGTTCCACTGAGATCCCTTAAAAGGCAACAGTGGAGCACAAAAACATAGGCATCATCATCAAATAAAACCCAATCCTAAGAGATTCCCACCTCTGCTATGTCAGAATCATCTGACACTGGGTCTTTTTGATTCTCTGTTTCCTTACCTTGAAATGAGGATAGTAATGTACCTTTGTTAGGGATATAATGAGGAAAAAATAAGTTAATTTATGTGTGATATCTACTACAGAGATTGGCAAACTTTTGTTGTAAAGGGCCAGATAGCTGAAGTAAAAATTATATTATATAGGTACTTATGTAACAACAGAGAAAATAAATTTCCACAAAATGTTTATTGGCAAAATGTAAAATATAATAATAAACTGAGTTTCTTTTTTTTAAATACAAGTTTGGTAATGAATAGAATGGAATTTTCAGGGAGGAATAACAATTCACTAAATAAGGGCTCAGAGCAAGTGTTGCCTGTTATCAAATCAATTTCGAATGTGCATCTGTAAAAATCATTTTTACTCAAGGGCCATACAAAACAGATAAGCTGGATTTGACCTGGGGGCCACAATTTGCCAACTTCTGTACTATTACACTAATGGTCCCCAGTGAACCACACCTGTCCATATTCGTGCCATTATATAGTTTTTTTGAATCTAGGCTGGTTCTGTGATGGGCTTTTAATTAACAGAATGTAGCAGAAGTGACCCTGTGCCAGCTCTAGGCCTATTTTTTTTTTAAGATCTATTTATTTACTTTTTAGAGATAGAGAGAGAGAGAGAGTAGGAGGGAGCAGAGGATCTCATGACCCCGAAGTCATGACCTGAGCTGTTTAACCGACTGTGCCACCCAGGCACCCGTCTAGGCCTAATTCTTAAGAAAGCCTGGCAGCCTCCACTTTTACACTCTTGGGTGTCTTAAGCCACCATGTAGAAAGTCCAGTCACTCTGCTAGAGGTGTCATGTGGGAAAGCCACTTTAAGAGAGAGAAGTCCTAAGATAACAGAGAGAGAGAGAGGCCCAGTTATATTAGCGTCTCAAATGAGCCTATTTCCCAGCCCTCAGCCAGGACCAGTTACCAGGCAAGTGAACGATCTTGGAGGTTCCTTACCCAACTGAATCTGAGACCTGACCACAGCCACATAAGAGCCCACAGGAGACCAGAAGAACAAACCAGCTAGCTGTACCTAGTCAATCCACAAAGTCATAAGAAATAAGTTACTGTTGTTTTAATTGGCTAAATTTTGGAGTGATTTGTTACATAGCAAAAGACAACTGAAACAGAATATACAGTGTCTGGTAAACTGTCAGTTCCCTTTCTGCACATACTTGTTCTACTTTTTCAGCACCATTACTCAAGCACCAAGGAAATCATCCCATGACTTAATGTAGATACAAAGCATGCATAAACAAATCTCTCATATAACCTGAGATAAAGGCCACATCACAGATCCAGCTTCTGGAAGAGTCAATTAATACTCCTCAAATATCCAGGTGTTCCCATATATGTCCCAGCCCCCCTTACAGTTTGGTTTGGGTCCTGGAACTAATTTAGGCCAATGGATTTTGAGGAAAATTTACATGTGTCACATCCAAGCTAAGGAAGTTAAGAGCCAATGTGCCCCCTCTGCCATAGGACACATGGAAACCTTATATTGAGACAGTGGCCTCACCAGATGGAGGGGCTTGAGTCCCAACACAGATGTGAGCCCTCACTCACCTAGGTCACATCAACACCATTTTGGCTGTGTTCCCACATTATTCTGCTTTTCTGTACCACTTAAACTACCAAGCTTTAATCTACTTTCTTGGGAGCTGTTATGCTGTTGTTGTTGTTGTTGTTGTTGTTGTTTTAACTATTTAATAAAAAATATACTAAAAAGTTCATTTATAATAAATATGCAGGCCATTATGTTTTCACAAAATGAGCACATTCACAAAACCAGCACATGGATCAAGAAATAGAAAATTACTCGGGGCACCTGGCTGGCACAGTCAGACTCTTGCTTTTGACTCAGGTTGTGATCTCAGGGTCATGAAATCAAGCCATGTGTAGGGTTCTGTGCTCAGCATGGAGTCTGTTTGAGATTCTCTCTCCCTCTCCTGTCCCTCCTGCTCCTGTGTGCACTCTCTCCCTCTCTCTCTTTCAAGTAAATATTAAAAATATAGAATATTACTAATATTCCAGAACCACTCTTCCCACCCTCATGCCTTCTTCTAAATAACTTCCCCAAGTATAATTACTACCCTGACCTTTAACAACAGAGATTAGCTTTGCCTGTTTGGGAACTTTATAATAATGGAATCATAAAATATATACTCTTTCCTATCTGGCTTCTTTCAATCAACATGTATTTCTTAGATTCATCTATATTGCTGGATATAATTAAAGCTTTAATTCTCATTGTTGTGTGGTATACCATTGCATGAACATACTGTATTCATTTTACTTTTAACATTTTAAGTAATCTCTAGCTTTAGGTAATTATAGGTAATTAATTTAGAGAGTAGTACAATGACTAGTCTCCTAGGTCTTTTTGTGAATATGTGTACATATTTCTATTGGTATATGACCAGGAGTGGAATTTCTGGGTTGTAGTGTTCCTACCTGGTCAGGTTTAACAGGTATGGCTAGTTTTCCCAAGTTGCTCTGCGAATTCACTGTTAAGAGGGTATGTATATCCTATTCTATAACTTTACTAAGGTTTAGTATTTTCAATATTTTCTTTATTCTATTTAGGGTATAAGGCTGCTGCCTTTTCTATTACTTCTGCCCCAGTCACCAGGAGTAAAATAAAAGTTTCTCTAAACCCAGAGTTGGAAGCTGAGGAAATTCACCTGAGAAAACTCAGGTATTTCTTGGAGGAAAAAAAAAATAATTATTGATAAATGTTTTTAAGTTCTTGCTATTGTATTTAATTATTTTTTAAAAGGAATCTTTTATTATCAGTTAAGTATTTAAGAACTTATTTAATTCTCATAACTAGTAACGACTTTAAGAATAGACATGAGACATTGGGGAGGGTATGTGCTATGGTGAGTGCTGTGAAGTGTGTAAACCTGGCGATTCACAGACCTGTGCCTCTGGGGATAAAAATATATTATATATTTATAAAAAAGAAAAAAAGAAGAATAGACATGAGACAGACTACAAGGGTTCAGAATTTTATTATTTTATTTGCTCATGCCAACAACCCAGAAGTTAAGAGCCAGAAGTTAAGAGTTTCAGAATGGCTCTGCCACTAAATAACAATTGTTTTTAAGCAAGTCATTTTTTTCTTGGCTTTTATTCAATAATCTGTCAAATAGAGATGATAATTGCCTTGCAACCTCACATAATTCTTCATTCAATCAACGAATATTTCCTAAGTACCTATTATTTGAATGTTCTGGAAATACAATGGTGAGCAAAAATATATATAGCCTCTATTGTCATGGAATTTATAGTGTAAACATTAATCAAACACACACACACAAATAAATATAAAATGTAAAAGTTGTGAGCCTCAGAATCACAAAATCAGAACTGAGAATTAAGACACCTTGGGAATCATCTAAACAATCCTCTAATCTCTTCTTCAATGATACAGAAAATATGAAAGGATGTTTTCTGAAAGGTTAAAAGTTTCAGATAACTGAGAAGTGGCAACATTATTGTTATGTAATTTCTGAAAGAGAACTACACGTACTTCTGCTCCAACATTTACCATTAGAAACTAAACATAGCTTGAGCTCAGCATCTATAACCTCTAACATGGCTCACAGTAGAAAAATTAATCTTGATATCTCATTAACCAAAATAAGGTAGGCTCTAATTTGAAGGTGAGAGCCCAGGAGAGAGTCAGAGGTTCAGATGAGAAATACATTTCATTGGCCCACAATGGGAGAGGTATCTAGGTCTCTTAGAAAATTACTACATTTAGAGTTGGCTTAGAACCTAGACATAGTTTGGCTTTTATTAGATGAGTGACCTTGAGTAAGCCTCTTGTTCTTCCTGAGTCTGAGTTTTCATCTGTAAAATGAAGAAATTGGCCAGGTAATATTTTATGGTTCTGAATTTCAACGATACCACCAAGGATAGTGAATCAGATGGTGTCTCTTTCTATTAATAAACAGAAATAACACCAGTGAAGCAGAAAGTCATACAGATGTGAGTTCAAATCCCTGCAACCTTCTAACTATGTAACTTTAAGCAGGTCACTTACCCTTTTAAAAGGGTAAAACGTTTTCGTCTGTAAAACGAGAATAATAATGACTGTATCATATGATTATTAAGGATATTAAAAGAAATGAAGTATATAAAGCAGCAGGGATGGCATAAAAATAGTGTCCTTCCACTGTCCTCAGTCTGTAGATTATAGTACTGATCACAGGCAACTTCAAACTTCTGATGATATGATTCACTCTCACCAATAGGTACCATGTGTCCAAACCCAATGCTTCTCCTAAGATATGAGGATGACAGAGAGAAGAAGGACATGACTCCTGTTCAAAGTACCTATAATCCAGTAGGGAGTATGGACTAGATACACAAATACCCTAAACACAAGACCAAATGTAATATATATTAATACAAAACTGTGCTAGGGTTCAAGTGAAAGAATGCACTTTAGGATGAGATGGCAGGGAGGAAGCTATCATAATTAGACTACCGATAGAAGCTACTCTTAAAAGATACCTTGAAGAATGGGTTAGATTTTGACAGCCGGAGATATGAGGTAAAGCATTCAAGGTGGAGAGGAAAAATAAGCATATGCAAAAGAGCAAGGAAAGTATGGGGCAGATTAGTTTTACATGGAGGATAACTAAGTATTTTTAAAATAATAATGAGTACTCCTATATATCAGACCACATACTAGGCATTTACAAACTTTATTTTCATTTACCTGTTCAGGCAAGTTTTATTATCCTCAATTTTAGATACTTGAAAAAATAAATTATCTTATCCAAAGTTTTCACAGTCATCTAACAACAGGGTTGAACTATAAAAACATGCATCTATGACTCTAAAAACCCATGTCTCTCCAAATAATGAGAAATGTAACTAAAAATAAGGACTGGGTTGACAACAGGGAGCCCTCTAAATGCCAATGTGAAGTTTGCATTTTGAACTTAAAAAGATAGAGGGAGCCATTGGAGGTTTAAGAGGAGATGAACAATGACACACATGAAGATTATATTCCCTAAGAAAATACAGTAAAGCAAGATGTTTAAAAGCTTAGAATTCCTGGCTAAACCACTTAGTAGTGAATCCTGGTTCTATCACTTACTAGGTGTATCCTAAACTTTCTGCCCCTTAGCTTCTTCATCTGTAAAAAAGGGTAATGATATTTACCTACCTTAGAGTTGTAAGGAGGATTAAATTCATTAATACATACAAAGCCTGGAGTAAATACTTCTTGGCTTATAGTACGCATTCACTAAACATTAGCAGCTATGGTTGTGGTGGTTGTTATTGTTGCTGTTGCACTTGGTACAAAACTATTAGGGCAGAACTCTTTCAACCCAATCTGATGATTCAACCTTCTTCTATTCAAGTTGAACAAAGGGTTAATTGTATATTATCAGTGAAGGCAAGGTTTGCTTTCACAATAAAAGCAATGACAAAAATCCAAGAGGAATGCTCAACCTAGTTAAGGAGGTAGGTACTTCAGGTCATAGCACAATCCACTAGTTTCTATCCTTAAGAATAATTGGGACCTGAGTTTGCTTAGATGGGGTCCAAACTGGTAGAATTTACAGTGCAGTGGAAAGGAAATACCAAGTGAGGAGCTTGGATTCCACTTCCAAACCTGCTATGACTCAGTCTCTTACCATCAACAGATGACCTTCCCCTTTATGTCCAAGAGTCCTGAGCTACAAATAAAGAGTGAATTTTTCCCTCCCCATGGATCATCATGAGAATTAAATGAGATATGAGATATGCAAAGCCTCTTTCATTTGAATGGTGTTGTGCATATGTACGCACCCAAAACACTGTTGAATAAAGCACCTGCTATATTTGGAAAGTGGCATTTGGGAGGTAAGAAAAAAGGTAAAACAAGTGGTGGAGTAGTGCTGTATTTCGGCCTTGGGGAAAGTAAAAAGCTCTCTATTAAAACAGTTCTTTAAAATGTATAGGAGGAAGTTTAGTATAATGGAAAGAGCCTGAGCTTCCAAGTAAAGCAAAATTAGGTTCAAATCATAGCCGCAGTATTTATTAGCTATAAGATCTTGAACCAACTACCTGAGCTTCTCTTTCTTCAAATACAAAACCAGAATATTAATACCTAATAGGGTAGCCCTGAGAGTTAAATAATAAAGTCCTAACAATACACCTGGCTCAGAGGTGAAACTCAGCAGGCACTATAACTACCACCACTACTATTAATAACAATGGCAGTTAATTTCAAATGAGTACTAACTGAAAGGCACCATTCTAAACATTTTATATAAATTATCTCATTTAATACTTATTTATTTAATAAGTTAATAAGACTTGTTCTATTATCCCTCCAGATCTTACTGATGAGGAAACAGAGGCACAGAGCAGATCATCTTACCCTAGGTCACAGGACTAAAATGTAACAAAGCCAGGATATTGTTACTATTATTTTTCTCTCCTCCATAAGTTGGATGTGTAAAAACATCTTCTATAAGATTCTAAACACTTTCCCTCCCATTATCTCATTTTATCTTATCCTTCAAGCAATTTTGTAATGTAGGCTGACCAGGGCTAACAATCCCCATCTTACAAATAGGAAAAGAGAAGCTTGAAGGAGATAAATGACTTATTCAGTCTCGTACAAACAGTAATCATACCACAACTTCTGCTGTGTGGCAAAATTGGAAAAGGAACCCAAGTCTTCAAAGTCCAAGACTAGTATTCTTGCCAGTAGAAAACTGAATTTTCTACATAATATTCCAGAATGGAGACTTCTCTTTCATTCAGACTCTTCTCATATTAATCTAAATTAAAGATGTTTTGCTCTCCCTATTATTTCTGAAATGCATGTATTGGGATGGTCCTTGAATCAAATGCCAATGAATTCACTTAGAGAAGTTTTTCCCAATGGCTTGAAGAGCCTATGCTCATCTAGTTCAAATGATCAAGTTTCCATCCACCTATCATTTGGCATTTAGCCTTCTCCTTTTGCATGAGCACAGATTACATTACTCATTAACGCGAATCAGCTCTTCATTGGCAAGGATTAAAACACTATGTAAAGGAAGACATACTCTTAGTAAAAGAGAAGGCTCTAACTTTTTAACTACAAAATAATGGGCTCAACTCCAACTAGGAATACATATTTGCATCAGACAGGCCAGAGTTAGTATCTTGATTTGATCACTATGTGACCATAAATAACTTGCTGTACCCTTCTAAACTGCAGTTTCCTTATCTATAAGATGGGGATAATAACACCTAATCAGAGGATTTAGGAGGAGAATTAAATAGCAAAGTATAGGTAAAGTTCTAATGCATAGCATGTCTTCACCAAATGGTAGCTATTACATCAACATGGAAATACGAGAGCCTGGTTAAGATAATATAGCAGCAATGGCCACATCGCCAAACTGTGGAAAGAACCAAGATGCCCTTCAGTGGATGAATGGATAAGGAAGATGTGGTTCATATACACTATGGAGTATTATGCCTCCATCAGAAAGGATGAATACCTAACTTTTGTAACAACGTGGACAGGACTGGAAAAGATTATGCTGAGTGAAATAAGTCAAGCAGAGAGAGTCAATTATCATATGGTTTCACTTATTTGTGGAGCATAACAAATAACATGGAGGACATGGGGAGATCGAGAGGAGAAGGGAGTTGAAGGAAATTGGAGGGGGAGGCGAACCATGAGAGACTATGGATGCTGAAAAACAACCTGAGGGTTTTGAAGGGGCGGGGGGTGGGAGGATGGGGGAACCAGGTGGTGGGTATTAGGGAGGGCACGTATTGCATGAAGCACTGGGTGTGGTGCAAAAACAATGAATACTGTTATGCTGAAAAGAAATTTAAAAAAAAAAGATAATAACACTGATTACATTCTGCTTCTCCTACCAAAATATAAGAGCTTTAAGAAATATCTTCCATTTTGATAATACTTTACAATTCTCCTTATCTATTATCTTATTTGATTTTCACAACAATCCTGTGAGGATTTTGCAATTTAAAAAGCTGAGGCTTGGAGCGCCTGGGTGGCTCAGTGGGTTAAAGCCTCTGCTGTTAGCTCAGGTCATGATCCCAGAGTCCTGGGATAGAGCCCCGCATCGGGCTCTCTGCTCAGCGGGAAGCCTACTTCCTCCTCTCTCTCTGCCTACTTATGATCTCTGTCTGTCAAATAAATAAATAAAATCTTTAAAAAAAAAAAAAGCTGAGGCTCATGCAGGGTCAAAGACTTGTCCAAGGTCACATTATTTGTCAAGAAAGAACAGGCTAATGCTAAAGAATAAACATCCCAAAATCTCAGTGTCTTAACACAGAAATTTTATTTCTTACTCACATAAAATCCATTGTAGGTCTTAGGGCAGCTATCCTACAATGGGTAACTCATTTTCCACCAACAGTGAAGAAAGAGCTGTCATGTTATACTAGGGCTTTTCCTTAACTCAGCCGGGATATGACACATGTCACATACCCTCCTGTCTACTGAGCAGAACTAGTCTCACAGCCCCACCAACTGCAAGAGAGTTGGTCCATATAGTCACCCAAGAACCCAGGAAGGAGAAAGAGTTAGGACCAGATATCAGACAGCACTAATGAAGGCTGCTGAAGCCTCTATGATAGGAAATAGTGAAGTTGGAGTTTGAACTCTGTTTCTATTCTCTATTTTCAATACTATTTTCTATTCTATCATAGTACTTTTCACATTTTCAAACAAAACACAAAATAAAGACAAAAGAAACCCTCAAAGTTGCTGTGGTTTACTCTACACCTCTCCACACTGCTTTTTAAGTAGCTATCTATTCTGTTTCCCTGTGCTGATCAGTTTGGATAAAAAGCTATTACACTGCTCTTGAGATACATTGTCTATAGCTTTGAAGAAAAATAAGTAACTCACACAGACTCTGATACATCTACAGTAAAACAGGCTAACGGAAATTAAGGTAAATTGAGAGCCTGTACATTTACTGATTAATTGTGAATACCTTCCACTTTTACAACTCTTCCTATGTTTATATAAAGACTTGTCCCAGAAATATTCCCTTTGTTAAGGATATTTCAATTCAACAGCCTTATGATGAGTGATCTACATTTTCTTCTTAATTTATAGGTGTTGTTGCCAGTTTCAGTTGCATTTCAACTTTTCCTGCTATTGTGTTTGACTGATACATTCATCATTTAACAAACATACCCTGAGAATTTATTGCACACCAGATATTATGGTGGACCTGGGCAGAGTTGCTACATTCAGGGTGTGCATTACACAAGGACCCCCTATTATGGCTAACACTGGCCCAAAAGAAACGGTATGTTTTTCTAACTAACACAAAAGTTCGTTGGTAGCTAGCTATAGCCCTGATGCTGGGATAATGGAATGAGCAAGGATATCACAGTGTAATGAGGAAGATATGCAAATAAACATGGAATTATACTACCAGGTATATATGTTATCGTAAAGGAAAGTCCAAGATGTTATGAGAACACAGAAGAGGAACTTCTAAACCAGTCTTGAAGATCAAGGGAAATTCTCCAAAAAAAGTAACAATTAAACTGAGCCCTAAAATGAGTAAGTGTTAAAGGAATGCATTTAGGTAAAGACAGGGAGTGATATCTCCCACAGAAAGGAAACAATTTGGGGGAGGAGGAGTAGAGAAAAGAAATACCATTTCATGTTAGAGAAAACCACAAGCATCACTGTTGGATAAACATTGAGGTTAGAACATAGAAGGTAAAGTGAGAGAGGAAGGAAGTAATCAAGGACAGACACTAAAGGTCCTGTCAAACTAAGGAGCTTGTTTCTTTACATAAGGTAGGAAACAGGAAGTCATTGAAGGAGATAAAACAGGAAAGCACATGTGACTAGATTTGCATTTTATTCTCTTCTGACATAGGGAGCTCTGTGTCTAGGGCTTTCATATAACACTATTAGAGGTATTTCAAAGAATAATTTGCTAAGTAATCCAATTTGAATTTTCAAGTTAGAGAGGAAAAAAAATACCCTTAGAAATGTTCATGTAACTTTCACTTCACTAGGGATGGATGCCAAGTAGATAGACATTCCTAACAGTGATGCAGATCTCTTTTCTAAATGACTTTATAAAGCTCAAGCTTGTTTCATATAATAAAAATGATAATTGAAACATAAATTTTAATACAATAGGCCATATTTCAACAGATTCCATTTACATTACTCCTGCATAAGGCATTATTTATGATGGTACATGTACACCTAATCTTGATGTTGTGAAGGTGACCTAGGCATGCTAGGTGGGGAAGGGAGCTAAGCCAGTGAAAGCATTTACACATCACCTCAAGTGTGTATTACAAGCTCAGCTCTGCATGAAGGGCAATTTGGACTGTGACGAAACAAAGACTAAATTGAGGACAATAAGACTATTGAACTAACATATCCCGTACCAAGACCCAAATTCTGTTCTCAAAGGAAAACATCCTCCAAAAGGGGAAAATAATATGAATTTTAAAACTCTTTGAAAATTAAGGCAAAAAAAAAAACCCCATAAAAACAAAAACACCTATCACCAGCATGAAAATGGGCACTACTCCTCATAATAATATCATTGTCCTAAAACAATATTTAAAAGCTGTTTAAAAACAATATTTATATTTAAAAACAATATAAAAACAATATTTCAGATGACACCAAAATGCCTTATTTTTTCTCCCTCATGCAGGTTTTTGCTGAAATGATCAAAAGTTCAGTGACAGGAGAATGGATCAAAAAAGCATAAGGGCAAAGGAGAATGAAGATCATTCATTCTAATGCATTCATTCAGTAAACATTTATACAGCTCCTACCACTATAAGCCAGGCACCATGCTAGGAGCTTTAATAAGTACTGTCTCATTTAATAAAAGAAATACTACCACTCCTATTTTGCAGATAATGAAACTGAGGCAAGTAGAGCTTAACATTTAATAGAGAGCCTACACTTAGTTTTTCTTTAAGCACAAAGTATTCCTTTACCAAAAAAAAGAAGACTTAAATTTATTACAAGTATTCAATATAACATTTTAATGATTTTGGAAGCATTTATTTTAAAGATTTTATTTATGTATTTGTCAGAGAGAGAGAGAGAGAGCACGAGCACACAAGCATGGGTAGTGGTAGGCAGAGGGAGAAGCAGGTTCCCTGCTGAGCAAGGACCCCAATGCAAGACTAGATTCCAGGACCCTGGGATCATGACCTGAGCCCAAGGCAGATCTTTAACTGACTGAGCCACTCCTATATACAGACTATTTTAAAAGGCAAATATACCATAGAAAACTGCTGCTACATTTCTTACCAAACTAATGTTGAATCAGACTTAATTATTTTAATAGTTCCTTATTACAAACTCTGTTCCTTTCTCAGCAATTTGCCTATTTCTCTCACACTGAGTCATATTATTTGTTTATCCATTCATTCATTCCTTCTACAGACACTTGGTGTCTATCATATCTAAGCTCAATGCTATAGACTAGAGTATAATGGAACATCTGCTCTCAACAGATTCACATTTTGCAAGGGAAGCCAGACAAATAAGCAGATAATTAGCACACAAAGTGATAAGTGCTATGATATAAGGATGTTCAGGGAAGCTGTGTATCAGAGTCAGTTTATATGCATTCAATCTGGAGGCCAATACATCTGACAATCCAGAGCCTTCCTAACTGTAGAAAATTCTGAGATCCAACACTTTTCAAGCAGACTTCCTCATGACCTCTGACTCTATGACCCCAAGCTGTTCATTCACTCAAACAATATCTAATGAACAAGTGCCGTGTACCACAAACTATATTAGGCACTGAGGTTACAAACCAGAATATGTGTTCCCTGCTTTCATGAGTTTGCAATCTCACAAACACACACACACACACACACACACACACACACACACAGAAAACAAAACAAAGCAAAACAAAAAAAAATTCCAAAGACTTTGAAAAGATTGCTAAGTTATGTCACTCAATATCAGTGAACAAGTTGATTTTTGCACACCTTGCTGTGTGACTTTGAACTAGTTTTGTTTTTTTGGGTTTTTTTTGTTTTTGTTTTTACCTTGCTAGTCCTTGGTTTTCTCATCTGTGAAGTGATAATAGTATTTCCCTTATTTATTTCATGGCATTATTCAAAATCATATGATATCATGAATGAAAAAGCACCTTGAAAACTATGAAGGTATGTGAAAATATAATGAATTTTATTTGTCATCCTCATGATTAAAGGGAGTCTTTGATTTAATTAAAAGCATTAATCATAATATATTTTTAAATAAATGTAATTATATTACTTTCTAATACTTGCAGTAACTAAACGTAGGTCACTCAAGTACCATTTAGTAAAGATCATTTGGAGGCTCACTTAAAGGCATAGATATAAAGTATTTGTATTGATTTGTACCAGTAGATGCTTCTGAACTATTCAAAAGCAGTCAGATCTCAGAAGGGCTATAAACAATCTCTCTTGCAAAGAGGTTTATACCACTATTTGCTCTACTAGGAATAAGTTTGCACTGAACATGCCAAATTACTTCAATTTTCATATTAATTGATATTACGTTAATAACTTTCCACCATTTTAAAACCAGAGAATGGCAGTGATATGCCATAGCATATTGTTTCTCAGAAATCATAATTGTTTCCCAGAATACCAAACCTGACTCCTGGCTCTACTATATGATGCCTATGACCTGAGTGAGTCCCTTAAATGATACTCAGTTTTCTGATCCCTAAAATATGAAAAATAAGCATAGCTACATGATAAATGCACTAAGAGTTAAGTGATACAGCACATCTGAAAGTGTTTTGTTTTAATATATAGAGCAGTTTTAAGTTCTTAATTTATATCAGCATCACTTTTAGTGTGTGTGTGTATATATATATATATACACACAAACACATATACATATATATATTTAACTCTACTTATTAAATGATGTTCAAAGGAGTAATTTTTCTTGATACCTGAGTTTATAGGTAAAACATTTTTTCACTCCAATGGCTCTGAAGCTCTGTGCAATCAATTATCGTTTATGTACTTCAGGATCCACTTTTGAAAACTGAGGTAAACACTCTCCTAGATCACTGTGAACGCATTAAACACACAATGTGGTAAGCAGCAACTCTGGTTTCCTCAAAATGTTTTTCCAGATCCAAACCACATTAAAGAGTCCAAAAAAAAATTCACTGATCCAAATGAGACTATGCAAATCTGATGAATTTTTGAAACTGAGCTTGGTAAAGACTAAAAGTCTAAAAATGGAGGGAGTAAAAAGTTAGATCTAAACTGTTGAAGACCAGACAGTTCCAGAAGTTAGATTGTTTTTGCTTTGTTTGTTTTTTAGTATTTATTTATTTATTGGGGGGGGCACAGGGGAAGAAGCAGACTCCCCACTGAGCAGAGAGCCCGATGTGCGGCTCAACTCCAGGACCCTGAGATCATGACCTGAGCTGAAGGCAGACACCTAACGAACTGAGCCACCCAGGTGTCCCTGTTTTGTTTGCTTTTTAGTCTAGTCCCTGTGGTTGTTAGGGTAGGATGGTGAATAGGAGAGAGTAGAGGTGGGAGTATCAGTGGCATTTTAAAAATACACCTGGAGTGTAAGGTCTTTCTCAGCTTCTAAGAACTTGAACGAAGCATAATCTACTAATCACTTGGTAATGCTAGATCAGTGTTGGACAGAGATGGACCTGATATATCTATTAATGTCTCACTCTTTATTCTAGTCATCTCCAGGAGACCAGGACAACCTACTCATTACTCCTGCCTGGTAATACTTGACTCCCCACTCTTGTCAGGGTTCTTTTATCCCCTGGATACTAAACTCACTGTGCACAGAGCCTAGGGGTTTTCGAGAGACTATGAAAACGTGTTGAGACCTGAAAAAAAATCAGCTCAAAAATAAAACAAACTTGCCAAACCGAACATAGTAAATAGGAATTAAATAGCTACAAAAATGTCAACTGGCCAATGGAAATTCAATTCAATTCCTTTGAGAGATATACATGAAGATAATAGTTATCTACTTTGCAAGGTTATGGTTAGGAATAGATTTATTCATTCTGAGTATAGGAATAGATTTATTCATTTACTGAGTATAGGAATAGATTTATTCATTTACTGAGTACCAACTACGTGCCAGGGACAATATTGTGTGCTAAGAATATGGTGGTGAATAAGAGAGACATGATCCTGCTTCCTTGGAATTTATATTCTATTGGAAGATATAAATAATAAATACATAGATTTTTTAATCTGATAAAAAGTATTGTATAGAGAGTTAAAATAGAATGATATAATAGTTATAGGTTAGGTTAGATTATATACATAGCTGCTTTAGAGTGATCAGGAAGATTTTCAGAAAACATGACCTTTACTAAGATCCAGTAATTAAGAAGGAGCAGAGAAAGCGGAGCACCTTACCAAGCAAAGGAACTGGCCAGTGCAGAAACCTTCAGGCAGTAATGAACTTGGTAAGTTTGATGAACTGAAAGAAAAGTATCATGCCTAGATATGGTAGGTAGAAAAGGATACCTGATTTTAAAGAGATGAGTGGGGCCCAGATCCTGCAGGATTTATAAGCTGTTCTATTCTAAGTATAGTAGGAAGTAAAGGATTTTTAAACAGACAAAACTTTGATTTGACCCATTAAAAGAAACTAGCACACTATCTGGTATTTGATCACTTGATTCCTGGTAGCTATTACTCTCAAAACAGTGATTATATTGTAGGATATCACTAATATTGGATCTCCCAGAGATTTATAGTGAATAAAATATTGCTTGAGTGCCAGCTATGTGCAGGTCATTATACAATGTTCAAGAAGTGGAAATTAAGAATGATGTTCCAAAAAAGCTGATGAAAGAATGTTCCTCCTTAGTTTTATGGTGTCCTTCCCAAGCTATATTCATTCTTCTAAGAGATATCAAAAAAGGCTAGTGCCTTGTCTGACAGAACTGGATAATCTGACTAAGACCTGTGTCTACCTATCAGAAAAATATTTCCTGTCAACAAACCTGAACGGTATCCAAAAATAAGTGGTTTAAATTCAAGTCATAGAGTTTAAGGCAAGAAAGACAGTGATCCAAAAATGTTGGTTCCATTGAATAAGGGGGAAAAAAGCATTTTTAGGCCTTAGGTTCTGGTGTTGTTATTCTTATTTATTAAATGGTCTCTTGCTAAGTATAGAAATTATTAATTAGAATAATTTTCCTTTAAAAAGACTCTGAAAAACAATCTGAGGGGTTTGAAGCAGCGGGGGGGTGGGAGGTTGGGGGAACTAGGTGGTGGGTATTAGAGAGGGCACGGATTGCATGGAGCACTGGGTGTGGTGCAAAAACAAGGAATACTGTTATGCTGAAAATTAAAAAAAAGTTTTTTTTTAAGCTGAATGTTTCACTTGCCTATTGAAAAAAGGCTTTGCAATATCTTCAGGATAAAGTCCAATTTCATGGTTTGAATAGAACTCTTGATGATCTGAGCTTGCCTCTTCGTGCAGTCTCAGCTCTCACAATTACCAGCATTACCAGCCACATAGTCATAATAAAATGGTTGGTTGATATGTGCCAGATACTATTCTAAAGCTTTACATGTTCTATCTTATTTTTTCCTCAAAACTACCCTGTGATATTGATTCTCTCATAAGCATCTCCATTTTGATGAGGAAATTGAAGCACCAAACGTTAGTAACTGAACAGAACTAGTAAGTAGTTAAGCTGGTATCAAATCCTTGCAGCTTGACTCCAGAGTTTATGTTCTTAACCAATGGGTTTCACAACCTCATGAATAACTCACTATTTCCAGGAGCTGACATCCTCTTTCCCACTTTTATGCTTCATGTCAGAAAGGAGCAATTTCCCTCTTTGGAAACTTGTCAAATTCCTCTCAACCAGCTCAAACACAACTGCCTTTCTGAAGCATGCTCTAATCTCTCCAGACAGTATTAGTTATTCTAATCTTGGCAATCTCCTGTTATTTTCTATGTGCCCTATTATAGCATTTGACACTTTACATTATAAGTATTTGTTTATGAAAGTCTCTCCTACAAGATTATAATCTCTTTAAAGACTAAGTTATTATCTCCTTTTTAATAGAGTACCCATCTAGGGCCTGCCATCAATCACTAAACACACACACACACACACACACACACACATATCTGAGAAAGATGACTGCCACCTCACTTACCATATCTCTGAGGAAAAGAGGTTCTCTGACTCAGATCAAAATAGGACCTCAGAGTAAGGACTGTCCTGGTGATAGAAAGAATAGCTTAAAGTAGAAGAACTGGAAGTGTTAGAGTATCTTTTCTTCTTATAATTAATATCTTCTCTCTCTTCCATGCAGCAGAAATGATAAACAGGCCTGCAACAGCCTGCTGTTTGGGCATCAAAATAAGGGGGAGCATGAGAAGGAGGCACAGAGCCCAGCTTTCCTCTACCTAAGCTAAGAATTTCTATGAGAGTGAAGTCCTGCTTTAAACCCCATCCCATTTGATTAAATTGGTTATACTCTCATAACTCTTGTCAGCTCATTCCCTCAAGGCATTTGCCCCTGTTCCCTCTGCCTCACTTACTATCTAGAATGATACAAATAAAATATATAACATGAGCCAGAATGAAGAGACTGCTAACCATGAAATATGCAAATAGCTTTGCTTCAACCTATAAATACTTTTACACCTGACTTACTCAGCACAGAGGAAATACTTGAGATGTACCTCCAGCTCTTCATTATCAAGAATTAGACTTCTGGCCACCTGATGAAAAGGAGTGTGCCTGTAGCAGCAAGTTTGCACTGTGAATCTTCGTCCCAAGTCACGGCTGATTGATTGAATTAAATGAACCATATTTTCTTCAGTAGAAAATCAAAATCATGAGAGACAGCTAGTCTCTGGGTATGTAGCCCCATACAAAATGATTTATTTTAAAGATGCCGAGGAAGAATGATTTTTGGGGCTTGATGACCAATATGATGCAGAAAGATTATAAAACAGAGAGAATTATGGGGTTTTGTAGGGTCATCACATTCTATCACAGGGAAGAAGCAGAGAAAGCCTGTCTTTAAAACAGAGAAGAATGACACCCGAGTTAAGGAACACAGAGTTTCAAGATCCTTCATGAGACATGGTTACCCTGGGGGTATATGAAACACTTTTGTATCTTTTAATAAACTTCTTAAAAAAAAAAACAACTAGAACTCAAGCTAGTTTGGTCCTGTCACTTGCAAGCAAAGAATTGTAATTAATGTAGAACACATCTATATGGTTTAGTCTAGTGTCTTTAGCTGTTCCATACTGCCTCCTCTACACCAATGGCCAACTTCTAAAGTACTAGCATAACTTAACCTGGCTCATTCATTCACTCACATACTCTTTTAAAAACACTTACTATGCATCAGGTACTGTGCTAAATGATAGAATTAGATGACTAAGATATAATCCCTTCCCTCATATTGCTCATTGCCTTATAGGGGAGATAAACAGGTAAGTAAGCAATTATAATATGGAATGAGCGGGTTAGAAAAGTAGTGAAATTTACAGCACGGGAGAATAAAAGGTTTAGGTGGCATCCAAAAATTTAGCTGGTCAGGAAAAGATTCCTAGAGTGATGACATTTATAATATGAGTATGAGATTGCTAGGCAAAGAAAAATGTAAGGGAGAAATGATATTTCAAGTAGTGGAAAGAGAATGTACAAAATAAGGAAGTTAGAAATATTATAGTTGGTAGATAGGGAACAACAAGTAGTTCTCTATGGTTGGAGCTTTGTATATGTAGGCCTAAAAAGAAGGGAGTAAGTGGCAGGAGATGAACTTAGAGAGGTAGACAACTTATAGGTCACAAAGAGCCTTGCATATGATGCTACAAAATTTTACCTTTATTTTGAATGCTCCAGAGTCACTAAAGAATTATGGATTGAAAGTTTAAAAATCAAGTTATTTTAGAATGCTTGTGTCAATATGGACTGCAAAATTGGAGTGGGAAGCAGTAAAGAGAAGAGAAAACCATAAACATGGGAAACCTGGGAAGAAACCTAAGTCAGCCAGTTAAGAAAAGGTGAAAGCCTGAAAGTGTAGTAATGGGATTAGGGGAGAGGAAATGTCTTTGGGAGCTAATGAAGAATATAATCTGGTGGACTTCATAAATATTTAGATATTGGGATGAAATAAGGAAGAATCTGAAGACCCATGTTTCCATACTGGATAACAGCTGGGAAGATGGCACCCTGAAGGAGATATAGTACAAAAGAAAAAGAACAAATGTAAGGAAATAATGAGTTCAGTTTTAGACCAGTTGAGTTTGAAGTATATGTGAAATGCCCAAGTATACATGCGTAGTAGGCAGTTATAAATAGGGACATAATTCCCAGCAGACGGTTAAGGGCTAGAGATAAAAGATCTGGGATCTTGCTGAATCTGAGTGTATATGAGGACATAAAAGGAGAGTGTATAACATCAGCAGAGGTGGAGATGAGAGAACAAGCCTTGAAGAACACTGGTATTTATGGAACAACTAAAGGCACAGAGCAGAAAAAGAGCATAGCATGCTTTGGGAAATGTAAACCCACTAAGATGGATGAAACATAGGGTGAGAACGATGCAGGAGACGGGATTGGAATGGAAGACAGGGCCAGGTCACAAAGGCCCTTTGTGTTATGATATTTGGCACAGCTAGGCTCAACAAATATTTACAGAAAGAACAATAAATATTGATGGGCTCAACAAATATTTATTGAAAAAACAATAAATATTTCAATATGCTTGCTTGAGTCTATATACAGCAAAAACTACTGAACATTTCTAAGTAGGAATTTTATTTTACCAAACCTAAATCATCATCATCATCGTCGTCGTCATTATCGTCATCGTCTTCACTCTCCCTTACATATGCTTCAGGTTGCTGCTGTTAAAAAGAGTTTCATGATGCTTTCATTTAAAACTTGAGAAATATCTCTAAGATAGCTTTTTTTTTTTTTTTTTGATGCTATTTTTATTTATTTATTTTTTAAACATATAATATCTTTTTATCCCCAGGGGTACAGGTCTGTGAATCGCCAGGTTTACACACTTCACAGCACTCTAAGATAGCTTTTTTAAAAAATATTCCTTTTATAGATATAATACTCAGATTTAGGAGGGTGAAATACCTAGCTAAAAGCTAATAAGCACAAGAGAATCCTTAGAGTTTCAATCTTTTGACTTCCAGTTAAATGTTAATTTCAGTATACTACTGCCGCCATTCTGAAATAGTCTCCTAAAGTCACACAGTGTATTAGCATTGGAAAAACACTGACATGTACTGTCATATTTGATAATACATGGTTTTACATGGGATAGCATAAAGGGACATTTGGTTCGAGAGGCTTCCTGGGACTAATGACTTTTCAATGCTAAATCTGAGACAGTCCCAGACAAACCTGGACAAGCTGATCATTCTATAGATTTACTATCTATAGTAAATATATAATATTTATATTATACATAAATATATATAATAATAATAAATGATTAAATATATATAATATATAATAATATATAATAAAATGATTAAAAACATGAACTCCCATGTCAGACTGCCCAGACTCATCCTGGATTTACCTCATACTAGTGGAGTGATTAGACAAATTACTCAACATATTGGTGCAACAGCTGTCTCATTTATAATATAGAGGAATAAAAATAGCTGAATTTTGACAATTAAATGAAATAATATATGTATTAATATATGTAATAATATAAAGAGCCCCGCGTCAGGCCTTCTGCTCGGCGGGGAGCCTGCTTCCCCCTCTCTCTCTGCCAGCCTCTCTGCCTACTTGTGATCTCTGTCTAATAAATAAGTAAAAATCTTTAAAAATATATATGAAATATTACGTGTAAATATCTAGCTGGATATCCATCACAGAGCAATCAATGACTTCAAATTTCTCACCTCATATGCATTCTCTCCTCTATTCCCATAGTCGTCTTTACTACATTTGGACTAAGATTTTTGTTTTTCAATTGTGTTATCAAGGGAGAGCAATTTTATGACTCTGGAGAGTAACTCCACTGGAATAAGAAACAAAGGGTCTCAGCATCTAAATCTCTACAAGTGTTACTGCTCAGAGGCCCGGGGCAGCTGAGATCAGTGCCCTGGGCTGTGTTTGAGTCTGACTGCCTTGTTTTGTGACTCGTCACTTGCTGTTTCTGCGTTTAAGTTTTTTCATCTGCAAAGCAAAATGTTTTGACTAAGTGATCTTTAGGGCCTCTACTTATTTGGATATTCTATGTCTCCATTCCCTAGACTCTACTGAAAGGGTGACAAAAGGAACCAACCCTACTACAAGCAACCCTTTTAACTTCCAAAGCCTAGAGATAAAAAGTGTAAGAATAACCTAAGGACTTTTGTGGGACAGTCACAAAACTAAAATGAGTGTAACTTTCTTTAAATAATAATTATTATTTCTTTAAGTAAATTAAAGAATAATTATTATTTCTTTAGGTAAATTAAAGAAATAGTAATTCCTGGGCTATCTGGGTAGCTCAGTTGGTTAAACGTCTGACTCTTGGTTTCCACTCAGGTCCTGATCTCATGGGTCCTAGGATGGAGCCTCACACTGGGCTATCCACTCTGCTTGGATATTCTCTCCCTCTGCCCCTTCTCTTACTCTCTCTCTCTCTCTCTCTCTCTCAAAAATAAGGAAATAATTTTTTGAAAAAGATTTGATTTATTTAACAGACAGAGACAGAGAGAGAGGGAACAAAAGCAGGGGGAGTGGGAGAAGGAGAAGCAGGCTCCCCACTGAGCAGAGAGGCCGATATGGGACTTGATGCCAGGATCCTGGGACCATGGCCTGAGCCAAAGGCAGACACTTAACGACTGAGTCACCCTGGTGTCCCAAAATCTTAAAAAAAAAAAAAAAGAAAAAGAAAAGAAATAATAATTGCCTACATGCCTTCTTGGTACAAGGCGTTGTTCTCACTGTTTCATATATATCATATTCACATCACATTCTAATTCTCACAACAACTTTGTGAGGTAGTAATTGTTATGCTAACTTTACAAATAAGGAAACTGAGGTTCTGACAAACAAAATTTATCAAAGCCACACATCTGTCAAGAGACTGAAGCAGATCTTTAATCCAGGTATGTGTAAGTTAAATGCCTGTGGTTTTCCTATGATAGCACACTGCTGTTGATGATGACTGTCTCATCCTACAAAAGGATGTTTAGAATACAGGCATCAGAGGAGATACAGGCATGATTTTAAAATATCCTAAAATACCTATGCATATATTCTAATATTCCAGCCCAACATCTTGAATCCTGTGCTCCTTTCACTATTCCCTTTCCATACTGCATGGAGGTAGTCTCTAGCCATTGAGTAGGATGGTTACTGGACTTGTGTTTCTCTTCATATTATTATGACTTCCAGAAAAATCCACTGCAGCTTTCCTGCCCTCTTGATACAGTTCTCATAATTACTAGAGAACGTACTTATTATATTCTCTTCAGGTACCACAGTTTCTGGTATCCCACCACAGTTCTGCTAGTGTCCCAACTCTTATCTCCACAGTTAGTCTGTGTATAAGTCCAAAAAAGTACTAGGGAACCATAACCGGGCTTTCTCCCAAGTCAGTGGCTTCTGAGTCTCCCTGTTCTCAGTACTACCTCCTCCTTTTCATACACACATCCAGCCAGGTGATCCAAATTCCTACTCTTCTTCAGTCTGGGTCCTGGGTTCCCACTACTCCTCTGACTCCGTCCCTTTGAACACTTCATGCACCTTTAAACTACTATGCTCCATGCCATCACCAATTTAAAAAGCAAACTACAAAAATGAATGCTTAATCTTGGTGACTAAACTTTTTATCCCCACTCACATGATGATCCTTTCCCAGTGGTCTTCAGTGTCATTGTATTTATTCTTGTTCTCATTTCCATGTCCCTTTCTCAGAAGGCCAGAATAGAAGGACCTTCGAATACTACCTTAAAGTCTAGATTTGATGTCTATTAAGGTCCCTTCCTATGTAGAAACTTTAAGATTCTGGGTTATAAAGCCAAGTTTTTCTTAGTGCTGGGATCTCCAATTTATTCTCCTGCTAGCTTTTTTCTAATCACTTCAATTCCTAAGGATTATCATTATCATAAACATCTTATCAACTTTCTATATGCCTGGCTGGTATAGCATTAGATTTCTCTAGGATCTTAAATGATTTGTAGGCCTACTCTTTCCTGCTTCAGCAACCATGCATTCCTTAGATGCATGTTTGCTGGGTTCCTGACTATTTTACAGTGACCTCTGATTTGAACTTATTCCTAAATCCTAATTTTGGCATGGTTTTTAACAACTACCAAACCTGAACAAGAGCCCTGTATAGTAAGAAGTCACACTGTGTGCTAGGCACAGAGTTAGGAAAGCATAAAATCTACAGATTTAGGGATTTCACCAAAGGGTAGGATCTGTATTATCTAAAGAGGATCATATTTCTATAATGTTATATATCTATAATTTCTATAATGTTCTATCAACTTTCTAAGATACTAAGCACAGCTGTAATAAACATTTCTTGAACACTGACTAAATCATTTTTCTATTGCTTTGTATTCACTAACTCATTAAGTCCTTACAAGCGTCCTGTGATGTAGACACCATTATTATTTTGAAAAAAAAAAAAAAAAAAAAAAAAAGAACCCGCAGCAGATAAATTATTTATGGGCACAAAATTGACGTCCAACTGCCACAGTATGGTTAAGATAATGATGTCCTTAATATTGAACTTGATATATTTCTGTAAATTGATTAGTCTGAAAAGTAATTTGCAAAAAACCAGAAGACATGAATAAGATAAAACAGATTTACAGCAACTACTCTTCCAGAGATAAAAGGGTACAATATTTTCAATCTTAGCAATGCACTCCACCAAGGCTATAATGGCATCAATCAGCTGATACAGAAAATTGAGACAGTGGCCTTTCCTTCTACCTGCTATCCATGTGCCCCTCCCAAACCCAAGTATGTGATTAAGGAAGACAAGAGAGAAATTTTAAGCAATATGTGGTTAAGGAGGACAAGAGATTTTCTCCTGAGAGAAAATAAGTCTTCAGTCAAGTTTTTCCAAGTAGCACATGACCCAAAAGGATGATGTCCCTAGACAGAGGAGGTCAAGGGTATGCATGGTAGCGTAAGTTAATTAAAAGGACAACCTCCCCAAACAGAGGAGAACTACTCCCAGGTCAAACAGGTATGAGAAGCCCTGTTTGAAGAGGAAGACTTTTCCAGGCAGAGGAGGATCTTGCAAGGGTTTATGAAGCTCAACTCCCACTGTGAAAATCTCCAAGTAATTTGGCAAGATATCACCTATTCTGTACAAAGGTCTTATTTCAGTCTTCCAGGAAACAGAACCAGCAGATCACATCATGAAGCTGACAGTAAGGTTGATGTTTAAATGTTATTTAAATGGAGACTAAGAAAAATCTTTACACATGGAAACAATAGTAAGAGTAAGTGTACAAAATATTACTGAACTTAGAAATAGGCCAAATTATTCTTTAAGTTGTAAAACGAATTATGATACAGATATAATTCCTAATTGGTCAGGAGGTGGATTATAAGTCAGTATTTCAAACAGGATAATGGAAAACAGTTATACCTGAAAAATGCCCTGGCCTAGGATCCCAGGTAAAAATTATATATATAAAATAGTATTATTAGTTTCAGGGGTAGAATTTAGTGATTCATCAGTTGCACATAACACCCAATGCTCATTAAATCAATGAGCATTGATATAATGCCCATCGCCCCATTACTCCATGCCCTACCCTCTTCACCTCCAGTAACCCTCAGTTTGTTTTCTACAGTTAAAAGTCTCTTATGGTTTGCCTCCCTATTTTTATCTTATTTTATTTTTCCTTCCCTTCCCCTATGTTTATCTGTTTGCTTCTTAAATTTCACATATGAGTGGAATCATATGGTATTTGTCTTTCTCTGACTGATTTTGCCTAGCATAACCTCTAGTTCCATTCATGTTGTTGCAAATGGCAAGATTTCATTCTTTTTAAAAAATCTTCTTTTGAGGAATGGCTGAGTAATATTCCATTGTGTGTGTGTGTGTGTACACACCACAGCTTTTTTATCATTCATTTTTTATACATTCATCTGTCAATCTGTCCATGGACATCTAGGCTCTTTCCATAGTTTGGCTATTATAGACATTGCTGCTATAAACACTGGGGTTCATGTGCCCTCTGGGTAGCTCTATTTTTTAACTTTTTGAAGAATCTCCATACTGTTTTCCAGAGTGGCTGTAACAACTTGCATTCCTACCAACAGTGTAAGAAGGTTTCCCCTTCACTGCATACTTACCAACATCTGCTTTTTGCTGTCTTGTTAAATTTAGCCATTGTAATTGGTTTGAGTTGGTATGTCATTGTGGTTTTGACTTCTATTTCTCTGAAACCAAGTGATGAGGAGCATTTTTTCAAGTGTCTGTTGGTCAGTTGTATGTCTTCTTTGGAGAAAAGTCTGTTCATGCCTTCTGCACATTTCTTTTTTTTTTAATTGTGATATTTTAGTCACCATAAAATACATCACTAGTTTTGATGCAGTGTTCCAAGATTCATTGTTTATGTACAACACCCAGTGCTCCATGAATACAGCCCCTCCTTAATACCTACCACCAGGTTTACTCATCCTGCAACCCCTCTCCCCTCAAAAACCCTCAGTTTGTTTCTCAGAGTCCACATTTCTTGATTGGATTATATGTTCTTTAGGTGCTGAGTTTAATAAATTCACCATAGATTTTGGATACTAACTCTTTATCTGATATGGCATTTGCAAATGTCTTCTCCCATTCCATAGACTGCCTTTCAGTTTTGTTGATTGTTTCCTTTGCTGTGCAAAAGTTTTTACCTCAATAGTTAATTCTTACTTTTCTTTCCCTTGCCACTGGAGATGTATCTAGCAAGAAGTTGCTACATGCAAGGTCAGAGAGGTTGCTGCCTGTGTTCTCCTCTAGGATTTGTATGGTTTCCTATCTCACATTTAGGTATTTCATCTATTTGAGTTTATTTTTGTGTATGGTGTAATAAAGTGGTCCAATTTCATTCTTCTGCATATGGCTTTCCAGTTTTCCCTAAAGAGACTGTATTTTTTCCATTGGATATTCCTCCCTGCTTCATCAAAGATTAGTTGAACCACAGAAATGGTGGTCCATTTCTGAGTTTATGTTTTTTTTTAAATTAATATATAAAGTATTATTATTTTCAGGGGTACAGGTCTGCGATTCATCAGTGTTACACAGTTCACAGCACTCACCATGGCACATACCCTCCAAAATGTCCATCACCCAGCCACCCCATCCCTCCCACCCCTCTGCCCTTGAGTAACCCTCTGGTTGTTTCCTGAGATTAAGAGTCTCTTATGGTTTGTCTCCCTCTCTGGTTTCATCTTGTTTCATTATTCACTCCCTACCCCTATGATCCTCTGCCTTGTTTCTCAAATTCCTCACATCAGTGAGGTCATACAATAATTAACTTTCTCTGATTGGCTTATTTTGCTTAGCATAATACCCTCTAGTTCCATCCACATTGTTCCAAATGGGAAGATTTCATATTTTCCTTGATGGCTATATAATATTGCTCTCTCTATATGTATATATATGTATATGTATGTATATGTGTATATATATGTGTGTGTGTATGTATACATGTGTATATATATATATATATATACACATATATATGTGTGTGTATGTATGTATGTATGTATGTGTGTGTATATATGTGTGTGTGTGTGTGTGTGTGTGTGTGTGTGTGTGTATATAAAACACCATATCTTCTTTGTCCACTCATCTGTTGATGGACAGACAGATAGGCTCTTCAATATTTTGGCTATTGTAAATATTGCTGATGTATACATTCAGGTGTGCTTGCCCTTTGAATCACTACATTTGTATCTTTAGGGTAAATACCCAGTAGAGCAATTCTTGGATCATAAGGTAGCTCTATTTTCAACTTTTTGAGGAACCTCATATTGTTTTCTAGAGTGGCTGCACCACCCTGAATTCCCACCAACAATGGAGATTTCTGATGGCTGCTTCAATCTCCTTACTGGTTATGGGTCTGTTCAGGTTTTCTATTTCTTCATGGTTCAGTTTTGGTAGTTGATCCATCTCTAGGAATGCATCCATTTCTTCCAGATTGTCAAATTTGCTGGCAAATAGTTGCTCATAATATGTGCTTATAGTTGTTTGTATTTCCTTGGTGTTGGTTGTGATCTCTCATTTTTCATTCCTGATTTTATTACTTTGGGACCTTTCTCTTATCTTTTTGATAAATCTGGCCATGGGTTTATCAATCTTATTAACTCTTTCAAAGAACCAGCTCCTGGTTTTGTTGATTTGTTCTACTGATCTTTTGGTTTCTATTTCATTGATTTCTGCTATGATCTTTATCATTTTTCTTCTCCTGCTGGGTTTAGGCTTTATTTTCAGTTCTTTCTCAAACTCCTTTAGGTGTAGCATTAGGATGTGAATTTGAAATCTTAATTATTTCTTGAAAACAGTTTGTATTGCTATATACTTTCCTCTTAGGACCACCTTTGCTACATCCCAAAATTTTGAACAGTTGTGTTTTCATTTTCATTTGTCGCCATGAATTTTTTTTTTAATTCTTCTTTAATTTCCTGGTTGACCCATTCATTCCTTAGTAAGATGCTCTTTAGCCTCCATATATCTGAATTCTTTCCAACTTTCCTCTTGTGGTTGAGTTCTAGTTTCAAAGCATTGTGGTCTGAAAACATGCAGGGAATGATCCCAATCATTTGGTACTGGTTGAGACCTGATTTGTGACCCAGGATATGATCTGTTCTGGAGAATGTTCCATGTGCACTAGAGAAGAATGTGTATTCTGTTGCTTTGGGATGAAATGTTCTGAATATATCTGTGATGTCCATCTGGTCCAGTGTGTCCTTTAAAGCCTTTATTTCCATGTTGATCTTTTGCTTCAATGATCTGTCCATTTCAGTCAGGAGGGTGTTAAAGTCCCCTACTATTATTGTATCATTGTTGATGTGTTTCTTTGATTTTGTTATTAATTGATTTATATATTTGGTTACTCCCTTGTTAGGAGAATAGATATTTAAAATTGTTAGATCTTCTTGTTGGACAAACCCTTTAAGTATGTTATAGTGCCCTTCCTCATCTTATTATAATCTCTGGTTTAAAATCTAATCTATATGATATACAGATTGCCATCCAGTTTTATTTTGATGTCCATTAGCATGGTAAATTATTTTCCACCGCCTTACTTTATATCAGGAGGTGTCTTAGGGGCTAAACTGAGTCTCTTGCAGACAGCATATTGATTTTTTTTTCCATTCTGATATCCTGTGCTTTTGATTAGGGCATTTAGCCTATTTACATTTTGGGTAACTACTGAAAGTATGAATTTTGTGTCATTGAATTACCTGTAAGGTGACTGTTACACTATATTGTCTCTGTTCCTTTCTGGTCTATGTTACTTTTAGGTTCTCTCTCTGCTTAGAGGACCCCTTTCGATATTTCCTGTAGAGCTGGTTTGTGTTTGTAAATTCTTTCAGTTCTTATTTGTCCTGGAAGCTTTTTATTTCTTCTTCTGTTTTCAAGGAAAACTGGATATAGTATTCTTGGTTAGATGTAGTATTCTGGCTGCATATTTTTCTCATTTAGTGCTCTGAATGTATCATGGTAGTTCTTTCTGGCCTGCCAGGTCTCTGTGGATAGTTTTGCTGCCAGTCTAATATTTCTACCATTGTAGGCTACCTACCTCTTTTCACGAGCTGCTTTCAGAGTTTTCTCTTTGTCTCTGAGACTTCTAAGTCTTTCTATTACAGAATGGGTTCTGGACCTATTTTTATTGAGGGGGGTTCTCTGTGCCTCCTGGATTTGGATGCCTGTTTCCAACCCCAAATTAGGGACATTCTCTGCTCAAATTTGCTCCAATATATCTTCTGCTTCTCTCTCTCTTTCTTCTTCTTCTGGGATCCCGATTATTCTAATATTGTTTCATTTTATGGTATCACTTATCTCTTGAATTCTTACCTCATGATCCAGTAGTTGTTTTCTCTCTTTTTTTCAACTTCTTTATTCTCCATCATTTGGTCTTCTATGTCACTGATTCTCTCTTCTGCCTCATTTATCCTAGCAGCAAGAGCTCCATTTTTTATTGTACCTCATTAATACCTTTTTTTATTTCAACTTGGCTAGATGTTAGTTCCTTTATTTCTCCAGAAAGGGATTTTATTTCTTCAGAAGGGGATTCTCTAGTATCTTCTATGTTTTTTTTCAAGGCCCAGCTAGTATCTTTATAATCGTCATTCTGAACTCTAGTTCTGACACCTTATAATGTCCGTATTGCTTAGGTCCCTAGCCATCAGTACTACCTCTTGTTCATTTTTCTAAGGTGAGTTTTTCCACTTTGTCTTTTTTTTCTGGAGAATAGATCAATGAGAGAACAAAAATGCTAAAAGGGTAACAATGACCCCGGAAAAATATACACTAAACAAATCAGGAGAGACTGAAACTAGGAGGGAAAGAAAGGAAAAATAAATATGATCAGGCTGGTGAATAAAACAGAGCCACACACTTGATTCTGGGTATGTATTGATAGGTTAGAAGAAACTGCCTCCTAAATTTTTAAAGGAGGAAAAGCTATATACGATGAGGGGATGGAAAATGACTGTATAGATGACAATTAGAATTCATTTTAAAAAAGCAATTGGTAAGATAAGATGTTGAAATCAAGAAAAAATAAATATTTTTAAAAAGAGAGAATGAGAGAAAAAGAGAGAATGTGGTCAGGTGGAAGACTAGGACAAAGCGATATATTAGATAAGGGTGTATTTTGATCTGTTAGAAGAAACTGTACCCCAAAGTTTTAAGAAAAAAATATATATACACACACACACATACAAATAAGGTTAGATACAATGAAGGGAGAGAATATGACTATAAAAATGAAAATTAAAAAACAAAAAAGGTATTGATAAGATATTGGTTAAAATTGGAAAAAGGAAACAGTAAAAATTAGAAAAAGGAAAAATAAAGAAAATTTTAAAAATTTAACTTGGAAAGACTAATCAGCTTGGATGGGGCTGGAGGAGATTATGCTGAGTGAAATAAGTCAAGCAGAGAAAGTCAATTATCATACAGTTGCACTTACTTGTGGAATATATGGAATAACATGGAGGACACATTAGGAGAAGGAAAGGAAAAGTGAAGTGAGGGAAATTGGAGGGAGAGATGAGATACTGTGGACTCTGAGGAACAAACGGGGTTTTAGAGGGGAAGGGTGTTGGGGGATTGGTGAGCCTGGTGGTGGATATTAAAGAGGATATGTATTGCATGGAGCATTGGGTGTGGTACATAAACAATGAATTTTGGAACACTGAAAATTAAAATAAAATAAAATAAAAAGAATCATGGGGGAAAAGCCATGAATGCTATGTGCTGTATTCCCCTAGTGCTGGAGTTTTGCACTTCTCAGTGATGGGTGATTCTCACATGTCTTTGCCTGAGGCTGAATTGCACCGCCCTTGCCAGGGGCCAGGCCAAGTAATCTGCTCGGGTTTGCTCTCGGTAGCTTTTGTTCCCAGAAAGCTTTCCATACAGTGTTGGAGGAGGAGAATGAAAATGGCAGCTACCCGATATCCAGCCCCAGTGGAGCAGAGAGCTCAGGATACCCCTCCTCAGAGAGCCCTAAGAAAAAAACAGTCAATTACTCCTGTCTCCCTGGTCTCCATCCTCACTCTGTGCTCACCTGGCCTGTGACCAAGCATTCTATCTCTGGCAATGGCCCCGTTTGGAGTTTCCAAACCCAGCAGAATCCTGCTCCTCCCCAGGGAGGAAGGGGGCGTCTCCCTGGATCATCCACTCTTTGGGTCCCTGCTTTACAAGTACTGGCCCATCTGTGTCATGGATCACAGTTTATGGCAACCCGGAGATGAGAGCCCATTCCTCGGCCCCATCTTTGCAGCCAACTTCCCTGCTCCAATACCTGGGGGCTCTGCCATACTCAGACACCACTAGTCATTCTGTGACCCCAGGGTTCCTGAAACCACACTGTCCCAGCAAGGATTCCACCCTCTACTTAGCCACTGGAACAACATCCCTCCACAGAGCTGACTTCTAAAAGTTCTGATTTTGTACTCCATTACTCTATCAGTTGCCAGTAGCTGGCTGATGGAGGCTCCCTCCCACTGTGGTCTATCTTCCCATATATTGCCTCAGATTCACTTCTCCACTTGTCCTACCTTCCAGAAAGTGGTTGCTTTTCTGTTCATAGAATAGCAGTGCTATTCTTTTCTTCAGTCTCCTGTGTAGTTTGTAGGTGTTCAGCATGGTTTGATGACTAGCTAGCTGAATTCCTGGGACCAGAAGAAATTTAGGTCTCCTACTCCTCCACCATCTTTCTCCTCCCATATTCCCTGAGTTCTCTATTCTATTCCATTGATCTATGTGCCAATACTATACTCTCTTGATGATTACAGCTTTGTAATATAGATTGAAGTCCAGCGTTGTGATGTCACCAACTTTGGTTTTCTTCTTCAACATTACATTGACTATACAGAGCCTTTTCTGGATCCACAGAAATTTTAGGTTTCTTCCAGCTCTATAAAAAATGCTGATGGTATTTTGACAGGTACTGCATTGAATGTGTAGATTGCTTTGGGCAGCATAGATGTTTCAACAATATTTGTTCTTCTAATCCATGAGCACTGGAATGTTTCTCCATTACTTTGTGTCCTCCTCAATTTCTTTCATAAGTGTTCTAGAGTTTTCAAAGTTCAGATGTTTTACCTCTTTGGTTAGGTTAATTCCTAGGTATTTTATGGGTTTTGCTGCAATTGGAAATGGAAATGAATCTTTGATTTCTCTTTCTGCTGCTTCATTGTTAGTGTATAGAAATGCAACTAAATTCTGTGTGATGATTTTATACCCTATGATATTTAAGATTCCTGTATTAGTTCTAGCAATTTCTTGAATGCCATATCTTGATTGAATAGTCATTGTTTTTATTCCCAAGCATTGATTTGGAGTGACTATAAACATATGAAATAAAGCAATTTGGAATAAATCACTTTAAGAATATACCATTTGATACTTTACCTTTCTCATTATTGACACTTTTTATAAAATGACAGTGCAAGAAACAGTATCAAATAAACAGTTCAGTGAAATAGAATCAAAAATCTATAAATGAACCCAAGTGTACAAAAAAACTTCATACATAAGAAAAGATAGCATTTGAAACCATTTGAGAAAAGGACAGATTAGTTAATAATGGCTAACACATCTGGTGAAACAGCTAGGAAAAAATATAAGTTAAGCCTCTACTTGATTCTATGTGTATTATTATAAATTCCAGATATATTAAAGAATATAATGTCTAAAAAAATGAAACCACAAGAGAATTAGGATAAAATCAGGAGGCTGCTCATAATTACGTGGGAAAAAAACCTAACTATAACAGCAAACTTATAAGAACTTAAAAGAAAAGATTGACCAAGGTCATTACAAAGTATTTTAAATGTCAACAACAACAACAAAAAAAGGGAATATGTTTAAGAGTAAAAAGCAAGCGAACTAGCAAAAGATTTACGAAATAAATTAGAAGTGATTATATGACATTTGTGTGCTAGTTTTCTGTCTGCCATGGACATTTTTGGTATTATTTTATTTACTGATTTTTCTATCAACTTCTCATCCATTTCAATATAATAATGTTTCAGAAGAACACATTTCAGTAAACAACTTTTAAAGTCTTTTTGTGATTTGAATTTCCCTGGTGGCTAATGCTGATGAACATTTCTTCCTATTTCTGTTAGGCATTCAGTTGTCTTCTTTGGGGAAGTGCCTGTTCATGTCTTCTGCCCATTTTTTGAGATGATTACCTGTTTTTTGGATGTTGAGTTTGAGGAGTTCTTTATAGATCTTGGATAGCAGCCCTTTGTCTGTGGTGTCATTTGCAAATTTCTTCTCCCATTCCGTGGGTTGCCCCTTTGTTTTGTTGGCTGATTTCTTTGCTGTGCAGAAGCTTTTAATCTTGATGAAGTCCCAAAAGTTCATTTTCATTTTTGTTTCCTTTGCCTTTGGAGACATCTCTTGAAAGAAGTTGCTGAGGCCAATGTCAAAGAGGTTACTGCCTATGTTCTCCTCTAGGATTTTGATAGATTCCTGCCTCATGTTGAGGTCTTTCATCCATTTTGAGTTTATCTTTGTATATGTTGTGAGAGAATGGTCAAGTTTCATTCTTCTATACATAGCTGTCCTATTTTCCCAGCACCACTTATTGAAGAGATGGTCTATTTTCCACTGGATAATTTTTTCCTGCTTTGTCAAAGATTAGTTGACCACAGAGTTGAGGGTTCACATCTGGACTCTACTCTGTTCCATAGGTCTATGTTTCTGTTTTTGTGCCAGTATCATCTCTCTTGGTGATCACAGCTTTGTAGTAAAGTTTGAAATCAGGCAATGTGATGCCCCCAGTTTTTTTTTTCTTTTTCAACATTTTCTTAACAAGTTGGGTTCTTTTCTGGTTGCATACAAACTTTAGGATTGTTTGTTCCATCACTTTGAAAAATCCTGCTGGAATTTTGATTGTGATGGCATTGAAAGTATAGATTGTTCTAGGCAGTACAGACATTTTAACAATGTTTGTTCTTCCCATCCATGAGCATGGAATGCTTTTCCATCTTTTTGTGTCTTCTTCAATTTCCTTCATGAATGTTTTGTAGTTCCTAGAGCATAGATCTTTTACCTTTTTGGTTAGGTTTATTCAAAGGTATCCTACAGTTTCGGGTGCTATTGTATATGGAATCAATTCTCTAATTTCTCTTTCTACAGTTTCATTGTTAGTGTATAAGAAAACAACTGATTTCTGTGTATTGATTTTGTATCCTGCCACATTACTGAATTGCTGTATGAGTTGAAGTAATTGGGGGTGGAGACTTTAGGGTTTTCCATATAAAGTATCATGCCATATGCAAAGAGAGAGACTTTGACTTCTTTGCTGATTTGAATACCTTTTATTTCTTTTTGTTGTTTGATTGCTGTTGCTAGGACTTCCACTACTATGTTGAACAACAGCGGCGACAGTGGGCATCCTTGTCATGTTCCTGATCTCAGTGGGAAGGCTCTCAGTTTTTCCCCATTGAGAATGATACTCAGTGTGTGTTTTTCATAGATAGATTTTATGAAACTGAAGAATGTTTCCTCCATCCCTATACTTTCAAGAGTTTTAATGAGGAATGGATACTGTATTTTGTCAAATACTTTTTCTGCATCAATTGAGAAGATCATGTAGTTCTACTCTCTTCTCTTATTGATTTGTTCTATCACATTTATTAATTTGCAAATGTTGAACCACCCTTCCATCCCAGGGATAAATCCCACCTGGTCATAGTGGATAATCTTTTTAATGTACTGCTGGATCCTATTAGCTAGGATATTGTTGAGAATCTTGGCATTGATAGTCATCAGGGAAATTGGTCTGAAATTCTTCTTTTTGATGGGGTCTTTGCCTGGTTTGGGGATCAAGGTAATGCTGGCTTCATTGAGAGACCACCTTATACCAGTTAGAATAATAAAGATTAACAGACAGAAAACAACAAGAGTTGGAGAGGATGTGGAGAAAGGGGAACCCTCTTACACTGTTGTGGGAATGAAAATTGGTGCAGCCACTTTGCAAAACAGTGTGGAGATTCCTCAAAAAACTAAAAATAGAGCTACCATGACCCTTCAATTGCACTACTTGGTAGTTATCCCAAAGATACAGATGTAGTGAAAAGAAGGTCCATATGTACTCCAATGTTCATAGCAGCAATGTGTATAATTGCCAAACTGTGGAAAGAGCCAAGATGCCCTGCAACAGATAAATGGAAAAAGAACATATGGTACATATATACAATGGAATATTATGCAGCCATCAGAAAGGATGAATACCTTACCTTTATATCAACATGGATGGCACTGGAGGAGATTATGCTGAATAAAATAAGTCAAGCAGAGAAAGTCAATTTTCATATGGTCTCACTTACTTGTGGAGCATAAGGAATAACATGGAGGACATTAGGAGAAGGCAATGAAAAGTGAATTGGGGTAAATCAGAGACAAAGCATGAGAAGACTGTGGACTCTGAGAAGGAAACTGAGGTTTTGGAGTGTAGGGGGGAGGGGGATGGGCAAGCCTGGTGGTGGCTATTAAGGAGGGCACATATTGCATGGAGCACTGGGTGTGGTGCATAAACAATGAATCTTAGAACACTGAAAAAATAATATAAAATTTACATAAATAAATAAATTCTTTTTTGTAAATATAAGCAATTTTTTATTATTTATAACCTGTAAAATAGTTACTTAATTTTCATTATATCGTTAGTCTATTCTTTTTTAAAAATATTTTATTTATTTATTTGACAGAGAGAGAGATCACAAGTAGAGAGAGAGGCAGGCAGAGAGAGAGGGGGGGAAGCAGGCTCCTGCCTGAACCAAGAGCCCAATGCAGGGCTCGACCCCAAGACCCTGAGATCATGACCCCAGCTGAAGGCAGAAGCTTAACCCACTGAGCCACCCAGGTGCCCCTCATTGGTCTATTCTTAAATATATTTCTAATGTTTGAGTTCCTTAAGCTATAGCACAGTTTGTAAATAGAATGCAAACAGCAAATAACAAGGAAAATTAACTAGTTCTTAAGCAAAATAATAGGACAGTTGGTTGTGGTCATGTCTCAACAAGACATTGTTCAAGTCCCATTGGTGCGTATACTGGATGTTAGTAGGAATTCTGTGTTTCTTGAAATAGTAAATATGTCATAGCAGCAGAGAGCTGAACGTTTTACGTGTGTATGTTTTGTATTTTGTGTTTTAGGGTCATGAAATTGAATTTTTTATCTTTTGTACTCTAGTAAATATAAGAGTACACTTAACATGATGAGCACTGAGTGACATAAAATTGTTGAATCATTATACTGTATATCTGAAGCTAATATAACACTGGAGGTTAACTATACTGGAATTAAAATTAAGAACTTAATAAAAAATAAGTAACATTTGCTTTTATCAAGCACTGCACACAATGACTATAAAACAAGTTTTCTTCAGAAAGGGAAATATCTAGTCAAACTGGTAATTACCATCAATAGCAAAATGACAGAAAATCATATTCAGAGAATTCACCAAGAAAATGTAAACTTATATACAAAAATATTCAAGGTCACCAGTAATTAAATAAATGTAAAATTTTTTAGAAGCATAAAAATATTGCTTTTCACCTATAAAACTGATAAAGAAGATTGGGGGGCTTTACCCTCCAATCTAGCAATATGCCCTTTTGACTCCCTTAGCCTTGACTCTCTGCTTTGCTTCTTGAATTCTTCCTCCTGGATTTCACAAGGAAGTACCTATACAACAAAGCACCTTTGATCTAGTTCTGGGAGCCCCATATTTATGTAGAATGCTCACAGTTTTTATTTTTCTGGCCTTTCCTTTCTTTAAGTTAGCCTCCAATAGAACTCAACAAAATAAAAATGAACAAAGGCTGTGAGTGGCCGAGGAAGGCTTGTAAGAAGGGGAGCCACCTGACCTGGGCTGGAAAAAATGCAGTAGGGTTTGAGAAATGGAAGATGAACACAAAGGATAAAAAACTTTCCAGGTGTGCAAGGCAGCAGGCACACAGGCACATTGGGAGGAGACAGCAAGTAAACCAGCCATTTGGAATGGAGGACTCATACTGGGGGGAAATTCTGGGAAGTATAGCTTTATAAAATTTGAGTGCAAATTTTGAACTTTGTTTGAACTGTGTCATGAGCTATGAGCCTACAGGGAAGAAAAACTAATACAAAACAGAAGCAAGCTAAATATCAAGAAAAACAGATTAACCTGAAATACTGCAAGAAAGAAAAACATGCTTTCAACTTATGCCCAAACAACGTGTACGCAACTAATGGCCCTTCTCAAGTTGGTGTAAATTGACCTTCCTGGATTAATCTCCATTTACTTCCTTTTCCCATAAACTCTATCTGTGTATTATGTTACAGTTAACAAATCTTTAAATATATCTTATCTTCTTCCATGCCTTTGCATATTACCCCCCCTGTTTAAGTCATCCTTTTCTTACTCTTCCATCAGGAAAAATTCTGTTTATTCTTCAAGGCCCAACATGAACGTCAACTCCTCTGTGAGTACTACCCTGATCTCTCCAGGCAAGAGTGATGACATCTAACCTGTGTCTCCTAGAATCTGTTCATGCAACTATTTCAGCACTTAGTATTCTGTTATGGTTATTGTGGGTATGTTGATTCTTCCACCTAGACCACTACTTCTTAAATTTTATCCAGGATAATCATCATTTGTTAATTACGATGATCATCTGTTCATCTCTAGATCCCAAAATTTAACATAAAGCCTAGTACATAGTAGGAGTTCAATAAATATTTGTTAAATGTATAAGCTAAAGCTAAGAAAAGGACAGATATTATACAGCAATCAAAAGAAATTGGGTTACAGAAAAAGTATATTTAAAAATAAGAGTATGAGGGAATTAGAAATTTATCTCTCATTTAATGAAAATGAATTTAAAGTAAATAAGCAACTAGTGAACTACTGAACACTACAAGAAAAACTTATGATGTACTATATGCTGGCTAACTGAAAATAAAAATAAATAGATACATAATTTTTAAAAAGTCAATGCACCCAGTGCTCCATGCATGGAGCACTGGGTGTGGTGCAAAAACAATGAATACTGTTACGCTGAAAAGAAAAAAAAAAAAAAAAAAAAGAACCAGAACAGTGGGAACGAATTAAAAATAAAAGTTGTATCTGTGAAGTAAAAAAAAAAAAAGTCAATACACATTTTAATTGAACAAGTTTACTGTAATATCTTGTTTTCCTTATTTTTCTACTGTCTTCTATGTACCCAAGTGAGCAGTATTATTTAACATATAGTGATATTTAAGTATCATTTTACTCATTCAGCTAAATTTCTTTTGATTAATAAATGCCTTTTTAATTCCTAGACTGGCATATAACATTAAGCTAAGTCTATTTTCATAAGTCCAGTTAAGTCCATAGCACAAGTCTCTAGGGTGGTCTAGAGTATTTTTGTGTTGATTTTCTCTCAGTACATACTCCCCACCATTTCACTAGTTACCTCATCCCACCCTCAAGCACCTCACTAAAAGTGTGAGTAGATGGATATAATAAGCTAGTTTATTGCAGTAAACACACAATGGATAAACTGATTTATACTAAAAAAAAAAAAAAACTAACATATCCTAACCTATCTTAGAAAGAGTAATACAGTCTATAACAAAACTTTTCACTTTTAATTAGAAAAAAATGATTGTGTGCATAATTAATTTTTAAATGAGATTTGCTCATTTATAAATACTTTCCTATGTTTTTAATTAAAGTCTCCAAAGGCAAAGGAAACAAAAGCAAAAATGAACTTCTGGGACTTCATCAAAATCAAAAGCTTCTGCATAGCAAAGGAAACAGTCAACAAAACAAAGAGGCAACCCACGGAATGGGAGAAGATATTTGCAAATGACAGTACAGACAAAAGGTTGATATCCAGGATCTATAAAGAACTCCTCAAACTCAACACACACAAAACAGACAATCATATCAAAAAATGGGCAGAAGATATGAACAGACACTTCTCCAATGAAGACATACAAATGGCTATCACACCCATGAAAAAATATTCATCATCACTAGCCATCAGGGAGATTCAAATTAAAACCACATTGAGATACCACCTTACACCACTTAGAATGGCCAAAATTAGCAAGACAGGAAATGACATGTGTTGGAGGGGATGTGGAGAAAGGGGAACCCTCTTCCACTGTTGGTGGGAATGCAAGTTGGTGCAGCCACTTTGGAGAACACTGTGGATATTCCTCAAGAAATTAAAAATAGAGCTTCCCTATAACCCTGCAATTGCACTACTGGGTATTTACCCCAAAGATACAGATGTAGTGAAAAGAAGGGCCATCTGTACCCCAATGTTTATAGCAGCAATGGCCACGGTCGCCAAACTGTGGAAAGAACCAAGATGCCCTTCAACAGACGAATGGATAAGGAAGACGTGGTCCATATACACTGTGGAGTATTATGCCTCCATCAGAAAGGATGAATACCCAACTTTTGTAGCAACATGGACGGGACTGGAAGAGATTATGCTGAGTGAAATAAGTCAAGCAGAGAGAGTCAATTATCATATGGTTTCACTTATTTGTGGAGCATAACAAATAGCATGGAGGAACAGGGGAGATGGAGAGGAGAAGGTAGTTAAGGGAAATTGGAAGGGGAGGTGAACCATGAGAGACTATGGACTCTGAAAAACAATCTGAGGGTTTTGAAGGGGCGGGGGGTGGGAGGTTGGGGGAACCAGGTGGTGGGTATTGGAGAGGGCACGGATTGCATGGAGCACTGGGTGTTGGGGAAAAAAATGAATACTGCTACACTGAAAATAAATTTAAAAAATTTAAAAAAAATTTTAATTTTCTTCCTATGCCTTTTGAATGGAAAGCTAAATGTTGACTATATACAGAAAAGGAAAAACCACTACAAATACCACAAATGAAACTGATACATACCTTACAACTTTTAAATTAAACCTGCTAACATTTGGCATCTGTAAACTTTTCCCATGTTCATGGTGTTGACACTGCTCTTTGAAATCCCGTGTGTAGAGTTAATGGTAATTTTATTCAGAACAAAACTTGCTCAGTAATCAATTTGTCCCTAAATGGAGTCACTAGCAATAGTTCAAACCAATATTTCCCTAGGTCCTGTGCTTTACCTTAGGACTGTAGAGATGAAAGTCTAGTCCCCAGCAGCAAGGATCTCACAGACTAGCAGAAAAGACAGACATAGGTGAAAATAACCACAACACAATGTGATAAATACAGTCATAAAGAGGCAGAAAACCAAGTGGGAAACCCAGGCTGAAAGATTTGGAAAAGTCTTCCTAAAGGAGGTAAAGCCTCAGTAGTTATTGTCATCATTCTTCTTTTATCTTTCCATTATCTTTCTTTAATTTCCTTTCCTTAAGTGATTCTATTTTTTTCTGACTCTTGAATGATGAATAATAATTATCCAAAAAAGAATGGGAATGCAACAGAGCATTTCAGGAAGTATGAATAATTGGAGCAAGGCATAAAATTGTGAATAGTATAAATGTTCTGGAAAATAGCAGTAGGTGAATGATGAAATAGTAATGTTTAAAACGATAAGAAATATGGCTACAGAAGTAGACAGAGTGGGGTGCCTGGGTGGCTCAGTGGGTTAAGCCTCTGCCTTCAGCTCAGGTCATGATCTCAGGGTCCTGGAATTGAGCCCCGTGTTGGACTCTCTGCTTAGCAGGGAGCCTGCTTCCCCGCCCCCCTCTCTGCCTGCCTCCCTGCCTACTTGTGATCTCACTTTCTCCCTGTCAAATAAATAAAATTAAAAAAAAAAAAAGAAGTAGACAGAGCAAGTACCTAAGGGGTAGATAAGCAAGTGCCAAGACTCTAAGATTGAAATAACTGTGGCATGTTGACAGACAAAGAGAAGGCCAGTGTGGTGAAGGCAGAGTATATGAAGAGTCTAATGAAGGAAATGAGGGCCACATAGATGGAGCTTGATAGCCCCTGGCAAGGAGTATGAAATTCACTCTGGCTGTACTGGGAATGAAGCTTGGTAGGCTGGGAATACAACTCTCTTTATATGTTTTTTTTCTTTTTTTTTTTAAGGTCATTTTAAATGTTATATAAAGAATGGTTTGTAAAGGGGTAAGAGTAGAATCAGGGAGAACAGTTAGAAAGCTGACATGAGGTTGGGGATAAATGTGGCAAAAACCATGACTGAAGCAATGCAGAAGATGAAAATGGTCAGATTCAGAATACATTCTTTAAATATTATATACAGAATACATTATTATACATTATATAAATTATAATCAAACTTCCTGATGGATTAAAAGTATGGAATGAGGGGGAGGGACAAAGCACAGGTGATCCCAAGCTGTGCCATTTACTGATATGAAGAAAGCTTAGTGCAGAGATGACATGGAGGAAAATCAGAAGTTCATGTTAAGTTCAAGGTGCAAATTACCAGCCAAATATAGATGCTTAAAAAGAGACATAAAGAACAGGGGAAAAAATTGAAAAAAAAATTTAGGAAGAAAATTTTGTAAAGTATCACTTTGTAAAGTGACAAATGTTAACCAGACTTGTAGTGATCATTTTGCAATGTACACAGATGTTAAACTACTAATTCGTACACATGATACTAAAAATATTATGTCAATTATACCTCAGTAAATATTTTAAAAATGGAAATTATATTTCATATAAAGTTTATAAATGAATGAAAATGGAAAAAATACCTATATTTACACTTTTTGAATGATGATGACAATGCCAGTTTATTACTGAGACAAATTGGGCAATATCAGTCTTAAGTGTGAGATTCTGATTCCCATTTAAGATGAATTGAAACTTGTTGACAGAATCAAGAGAATGAACAATTATTTATAGCATTGAACATTTATTTGAACATTATAGCAATGAACATTTATTTTACTTAAATAAGAAACAGTCTATTATTTCTTATTTTTGTGTATCTTCTGAAAAAAATGGATCCCATAAGATGCTTATTTTGACTCTTACTTGGCAGAGTACCCCTATAGTAAGGGGTTGATGAATGTTCTTTCATACATCTCATGACCCTGACAGAAATACAAAAATATACTCCTTATAATATTTAAAGTAGTCCTTATGAATATCACATACACTGAAATTGAGAAAATTACATTTTTAAATGCATATAGAAATGTATTAAAAGCAATTTAAAAATTGACCCATAAATTCCAATTCTAAGAGGTTATCATCAAGAAGGTAAGACAAAATAAGGACAAGCTTCATTGATCAAGATTTTCATTACAATAGTATTTACAGTAGCAAAATTGAAATAAGCATAGAAAGCTCAACATCAAGAAAAATAAATAATGGCATATTCATAAAGTAAATATACTTATCAAAACAATTATCACAAAAAATATTTAACAACACAGGAAAAATCAGAATACAATCTCTAATGAAAAAGCTAGAAAAAATCATATGCAGAATTCAAAACATCAATGTAAAAGGATATACAGAGAAAAAGAAAAAAGAAAAGGAGCCTACTTTCCAACACAAGAGAAGTACTTCTTTAATCAACTGCCCATTGAATAGAAAGGAGGAAGGAACAGAAGAAAAAGACAGACACTAAAAAGTCCACAGGAATTATCTCTGTTGGAGAAACTAAGGGAGGTTGATTCTGTTTTTATTTCTCTAAAATTTGCATTTTTTACATTAAGAAAATATAATCAAAATCAGAAAATAAAAAGATTAATATGTGAAGAGTGAATTTGACTTTTCCTTTGCCAATCTGAATGCCTTTCATTTCTTTTTGTTGTCTGATTACTGAGGCTAGGATTCTAGTACTATGTTGAACAACAATGGTGAGAGTGGGCATCCCTGTTGTGTTCCTGACCTTACAGAAAAAACTCTCAGTTTACCCCACTGAGAATGATACTCACGTGAGCTTTTATAGATGACTTTTATGATATTGAGGTATGTTTCCTCTATCACTACACTATGGAGAGTTTTAATCAAATCATAAAGGACTTTGCTTTGTGAAATTCTTTTTCTGCACCAATTGAGAAGACTGTATTGTTCTTGTCCTTTCTTTTATTAATGTGACATATCACGTTGACTGATTTGTGAATGTTGAACCACCCTGCAGCCCAGGAATAAATCCCACGTGATCTTGGTGAATAATCCTTTTATTGTACTGTTGGATCCTACTGGCTACTCTCTTGGTGAATATTATGGCATCCATGTTCATTGGGGATATTGGCCTGTAATTCTCCTTTTTGGTTGAGTCTTTGTCTGGTTTTGGGATCAAGGTAATGCTGGTCTCATAAAATGAGTTTGAAAGTTTTCCTTCCATTTCTACTTTTTTTGAAACAGCTTGTTCTTCTTTAAATGTTTGGTAGAAGGGCAGCTGGGTGACTCAGTCAGTTGAGCATCTGCCTTCAACCTCAGGTCATGATCCCAGGGTACTGGGATCAAGTCCTGCATCAGGCTCTTTGTTTAGCAGGAAGCCTGCTTCTCCCTCTGCCTGCCACTCCCCTTGCTTGTGCTCTCTCTCTCTCTCTCTCTCTGATAAATAAATAAAATCTTTAAAATTAAATAAATAAATGTTTGGTAGAATTCCCCTGGAAACTATATGGCACTGGATTCTTGTTTGTAGGGAGATTTTGATTACTCCTTCAATTTTGTTCCTGGTTATGGGTCTGTTCAGGTTTTCTATTTCTTTCTGTTTCAGTTTTTGGAGTTTATAAGTGTCCAGGAATGCATGTATTTCTTCAAGATCCCTTATTTGTTGGCATATAGTTGTTCATATTATGTTCTTAAAGTTGTTTGTATTTCCTTGGTGTTGGTCATAATCTCTCCTCTTTCATTCACAATTTTATTAATCTGCATCTTTTCTATTTTCTTTTTGATAAGTCTGGCTAGGGGCTTATCAAACTTATTCTTTCAAGGAACCAGGTTCTAGTTTCATTGATCTGTTCTACTCTTCTTTGGTTTCTGTTACATTGATTTTTGCTCTAATCTTTATTATTTCTCTTCTTCTTAGTTTAGGATTTATTTGTTGTTCTTTCTCCAGCACCCTTAGGTATAAAGTTAGCTTGTGTATTACACACTTTTCTGATTTTCTGAGAAATGCTGGTATTGCTATGTATTTCCTTCTTGGAATTAACTTTGCTATATCCCAAAGGTTTTGAACAGTTGTTTTTTTTTTTTTTTATGTTCATTTGTTTCAACAAACATTTTAAATTCTTATTTAATTTCCAGGTTGACTCATCCATTCTTTAGTAGGGTGCTCTTTAACCTCCAAGTGTTTGAATTCCTTCTAAATTTCCTCTTGTGATTGAGTTCCATTTTCAAAGCATTATAGTCTGAAAATATGCAGGGAATAATCCCAGTCTTTTAGTACTTGTTCAGACCTGATTTGTGACTGTGTATGTAATTCTAGAGGATGTTTCTTGTTCACTAAAAAAGAATGTATATTCTGTTGCTTTAGGATGGAATACTCTGTATATATCTGTGAAATCCATCTGGCCAAGTGTGTCATTCAAAATCCTTTTTTCCCTGTTGATCTTCTTCTTAGATGATATGTCCATTGCTGTGAGTGGGGTATGATACTTTTTGTGGAAAACCCAAAAGACTTGACCACAAAATTGCTAGAAATCAAACAGGAATTTTGATTTTGATTTGACCACAATGTGGCAGGATATAAAATCAAGGCAGAGAAATCAGTTGCATTTCTATACACTAACAATGAGACAGAAGAAAGAGAAATTAAAGAATCGATCCCATTTTCAATTGTACCAAAAACCATAAGATATCTAGGAATTAACTTAACCAAAGAGGTAAAGGATCTGTACTCTAAAAACTACAGAACAATTATGAGATATATTGAGGAAGACACAGAAATGAAAAAACAACCCATGCTCATGAATTGGAAGAATTACTACTGTTAAAATATCTATGAAACCCAGAGAGATCTACATATTCAATGCAATCCCTATCAAAATACCATCAACATTTTCCACAGAGCTGGAACAATTAATATTAAAATTTGTATGGAACCAGAAAAGAATAGCCAGAGGAATGTTGAAAAAGAAAAACAGGGGTACCTGGGCGACTCAGTTGCCTGGGTGTCTGCCTTTGGTTCAGGTCATGAACACAGAGTCTCAGGATCAAGCCCCACTAGGGGTTTGGGATACCCCCCTCACTAGGGAGTCTGCTTCTCTCTCTGCCCCTCACCTTGCTTGTACTCCCTCTCTCTCTCTCTCTCTCTCTCTCTCAAATAAATACAACCTTTGAAAAAAAAAAAGAAAGAAAAATAAAAAGAAAACCAAAGCTGGTGGTGTCACAATGTCAGAAATCAAGCTCTATTACAAAGCTATAACCATCAAGACAGTTCAGTACTGGCTCAAAAACAGACACATAGATCCACAGAACACAACAGAAAACCCAGAAGTGGAACCTTAATTTTATTGTCAATTAATTTTTGACAAAGCAAAAAAGAATATCCAATGGAAATGTAAAGTAAGTCAGATGGAGATAGACAAATACCATATGATGTCATTCATACATGGAATCTAAATAAAACAAATGAACAAGTAAAACATACCAAAAAACCTCATAGATACAGAAAACAGATTTATGGTTATCAGAAAGAAAGGTATTTGAAGGGTGGGTGAAAAGGGTGAAGGGGTCAATGCATGGTGATAGATGGCAATCAGCCTTTTAGTGGTGATCACTTTGTAGTGTAGACAGATGTCAAATCATACATTTGGATACCTGAAACATAATGTTATACCAATTTAACTCTATAAAAAATTATACACCATAATTAAATGGGATTTATCCCAGGAATTCAAGGTTGGCTCACCAATTAAAAATAAATTATAGTAATATTACATATTAACAGAATAAGAGACAAAAAAATCACGTTTATCTAAATAGATACTTCTAAAAATGCATTTAACAAATCCAACACCAAATAATCACAAAAATACTCAAGATCAAGAACAGAAGGAAACTTTTTCCACCTGATAAAGGGCACCTATAATGACCTATTTCTTGGGGCTTCTAGGTGGCTCAGTCAATAAATCCTATGACTCTTGATTTTGGCTCAAATCATGATCTCACAGTCATGAGATTGAGCCCCTTGCTAGGTTCCATTCTCATTGTGGAGCCTGCATGGGATATTCTCTCTTTTCCTCCTGTCCCCCATCCACCCCTCTCTCTAAAGATAAAAACACAAACAAAAACAACAATGAAACCATATTTCTTAACAACTTTCTTATATACCTTATATCAGTGTAAACTGTAGTCATATACCCTAAACTTATACAGTGACGTATGTCAATTATTTCTCAATAAAACCAGAAAAAAAAAAAAACCCTCCTACCTCACATCACAACTAATGGTAAAAGAGAACAATCTTTCTCCCTAGGGTCAGGATCAAGGAAATGATGTCCTTTTCTGCCATTTCTACTATATTCTAGCCAGTAACATAAAGGAAAATAAATGGATTGGTTAATTGCACATATTATTATATATCATATATATTATTCAATAATAATACAATAAAAATAAATTTAATGAAAGAAATGCAGGAATTATACACTGAAACTTAACAAACATTGCTGAGAGAATTAAATACATTCTAAATAAGAGGGGAGATATTCGATGTCTGCAGATTAAAAGGCTCAATATTATTAAGGTGGCAATTTTCCCCAAACTGATCTACAGATATGACATAATAACTATCAAAAACATTGAAGGCTTTTTGCTAAAAATAATAAGCTGATCCAAATATTTATATGAAAATGCAAAGAAATTAGAACAGCTAGAACAATTAAAAAAAAAAAAACTAGGAATTGATACTATCTAAGTTTAAAACTTAAAGCTACATTAACCAAGACAGGTGTATTAGGAGTAGGATGGGAATATAGATGTATAAACAATATTGAGAGTTCAGATATAAAACCACACATGTAAAGTCAGCTGATTTTTAGCAAAATGTGTCAAGAAACTTCAATGGGGGAAAATACAGTCTTTTGACAAATGGTGCTGGACCAGAGGGATACCTACATTCAGAAAAAGAAATTTAGATCTTTATCTAATATCACACACAAAAGTTACCACAAACTAGATCAAACACTTATATCTAAGACTTAAAACTCTTAGAGGACACATAACCTTGGGCTAGGAAAGAATCCTCAGATGTGACAACAAAAAGCAATCTATAAAAGAAAGAGTAAATTGTACTTTATCAAAATTCAAAAATTTTGTACTTCAAACATTAATACTATGGAAATGAAGAGATGAACCCAATATAATATAGAGAGAAAATAACTGAAAATTACATACCTGATAATGGATTTGTACCCAGAATGTAGGAAGAATTATTTCAACTCAATAAGTAATCAAATCTATTTAAAAGTGGCAGAAGATTAAAAATGATATTTGAGCAAAGAAGATATTCAAATAGCTAGTAAAGGTGCTCAAATGGCTAAAAAGGTGCTCAAAAGTGCTAATAATTAAGGAAATGCAAATTAAAATCACAATAAGAAATCGATTTGATTAAAAAGCTCCTTTAAAAGGATAAATTTAGGATATTGGTAATATGTCAGAACTAGAGATCAGAATGACGATTATCAAGGTGCTAGCTGGGCTCAAAAAAGGCATGGAGGATATTAGAGAATCCCTTTCTGGAGAAATAAATCTCCTTCTGGGGAAATAAAAGAACTAAAATCTAACCAAGCTGAAATCAAAAAAGCTATTAATGAGGTGCAATCAAAAACAGAGGTTCTTACTGCTGGAGTAAATGAGGCAGAATAGAGAATCAGTGATATAGAAGACCACATGACAGAGAATAAATAAGCTGAGCAAAAGAGAGACAAACAACTACTAGACCACAAAGGGAGAAGTCAAGAGGTAAGTGATAACATAAGATGAACCAATATTAGAAAAATTGGGATCCCAGAAGAAGAAAGAGGGAGAGGAGCAGAAGGTATATTGGAGCAAATTATAATAGAGAATTTCCCCAACATGGTAAAGGGAACAAGCATCAAAATCCAGGAGGTGCAGAGAACCCCCCTCAAAATCAATAAGAATAGGTCCACACTCCATCATCTAATAGGAAAAATTACAAGTCTTAGTGACAAAGAGAAAATTCTGAAAGCAGCTTGGGACAAGAGGTCTGTAACATACAATGGTAGAAATATTAGATTGACAGCAGACCTATCCACAAAAACCTGGCAGGCCAGAAAGGACAGGCATGATATATTCAGAGCACTAAACAAGAAAAATATGGAACCAAGAATACTATATCCAGCTAGGCTGTCATTGAAAATAGAAGGAGAGATACAAAGCTTCCAGGAAAAACAAAAATTAAAAGAATTTGCATACACAAAACCAGCTCTACTGGAAATATTGAAAGGGGTCCTCTAAGCAAAGAGAGAGCCTAAATGTAAAATAGACCACAAAGGAACAGAGACGATATACAGTAAAAATCACCTTACAGGAAATAAAATGACACTAAATTCATATTTTCAATAATTACCATGAATGTAAATGGGCTAAGTGTCCCAATCAAAAAACACAGAGTATCAGAATGGATTAAAACAAAGAAACGAACAAAGAAAAACAAGACCCACTGATATGCTGTCAGAAAGAGACTCATTTTACACCAAAAGACACCCCCAGATTTAAAGTGAGGGGGTGGAAAACAATTTACCATGCTAATGTACATCAAAAGAAAGCTGGGGTGGCAATCCTAATATCAGACAAAATAGATTTTAAGTCAAAGACTATAATAAGAGATGAGGAAAGACACTATATCATACTTAAAGAGTCTGTCGAACAAGAAGATCTAACCATTTTAAATATCTATGCCCCTAACAGAGGGGCAGCCAATTATATAAACCAATTAATAACAAAATCAAAGAAACACATCAACAATGATACAATACTAGTAGGGGACTTTAACACCCCTCTCACTGAAATGGACAGATCATCTAAGCAAAAGATTAACAAGGAAATAAAGGCCTTAAATGACACACTGGACCAGATAGATATCACATATATTTTCAGAACATTCCATCCCAAAGCAACAAAATACACATTCTTCTCTAGTGCACATGGAACATTTGCCTGAATAGATCACATCCTGTGTCACAAATCTGTTCTCAACCAGTACCAGAAGATTGGGACCATTCCGTGCTTATTTTCAGACCACAATGGTCTGAAACTAGAACTCAATCACAAGAGGAAAGTTCGAAAGAACTCAAATACATGGAGGCTAAACAGCATCCTACTAAGGAATGAATGAACTTAAAGAAGAGTTGAAACAATTCATGGAAACAAATGAAAATGAAAACACAACTATTCAAAATCTTTGGAACACAGCAAAGGCAGTCCTGAGAAGAAAGTATATAGCAGTGTAAGCCTTTCTCAAGAAACAAGAAAGGTCTCAAGTACACAACCTAATGCTACACCTAAAGGAGCTGGAGAAAGAAAGAAAGAAAGCTTAAACTCAGCAGGAGAAGAAAAAGCAAAAAGATCAGAGCAGAAATCAATGAAATAGAAACCAAAACAATAGTAGAACAAATCAATGAAACTAGGAGCTGGTTCTTTGAAAGAATTAATAAGATTGATAAACCCCTGGCCAGACTTATCAAAAAGAAAAGAGAAAGGACCGAAAGTAATAAAATCATGAATGAAAAATGAGAGATCACAACCAACACTAAAGAAATACAAACAATTATAAACACATATTATGAACAACTATATGCTAGCAAATTTGACAATCTGGAAGAAATGGATGCATTCCTAGAGATGGATAAATTACCAAAACTGAACCAGGAAGAAATAGAAAACCTGACAGACCCATAACCAGTAAGGAGATTGAAGCAGTCATCAAAAATCTCCAAACAAACAAGAGCCCAGGGCGAGATGGCTTCCCAGGGGACTTCTACCAAATATTTAAAGAAGAATTCATACCTATTCTCCTGAAACTGTTCCAAAAAATAGAAATGAAAAGAAAACTTCCAAACTCATTTTATGAGGCCAGCATTACTTTCATCCCAAAACCAGACAAAGACCCCATCAAAAAGGAGAATTACGCACCAATACCCTTGATGAACACAAATATAAAAATTCTCACCGAAATACTAGCCAATAGGATCCAACAGTACATTAAAAGAATTATTCACCACAACCAGGTGGGATTTATTCCTGGGCTGTAAGGTTGGCACAACACCTGCAAATCAACCAATGTGATGCAATATATTAATAAGAGAAAGAGCAAAAACCATATGATACTCTGAATAGATGCAGAAAAAGCATTTGACAAAGTTCAGCACCCTTTCTTGATCAAAGTGTAGGGATAGAGGGTACATATCTCAATATCATTAAACCCATCTATGAAAAATGCACAGTGAATATCATTCTCAGTGCGGAAAAACTGAGAGTTTTTCCCGAAAGGACAGGAACATGGGAAGGATGTCCACTATCACCAGTGCTATTCAACATAGTACTAGAAGTCCTAGCCTCATCAATCAGACAACAAAAAGAAATGAAAGGCATCTGAATCAGCAAGGAAGAAGTCAAACTCTCACTGTTTGCAGATGATAATATACTTTCTGTGGAAAATCCATAAGACTCCACTCCAAAACTGTTAGAACTCATACAGAAATTTAGTAAAGTGTCAGGATATAAAATCAATGCTCAAATATCAGTTGCATTTCTATATACCAACAGCAAGACAGAAGAAAGAGAAATTAAGGAGTCGATCCCATTTACAATTGCACTCAAAACCATAAGATACCTAGGAATAAAACTAACCAAAGAGGCAAAGAACCTGTGCTCAGAAAACTAAAACATACTCATGAAAGAAATTGAGGAGGACACAGAGAAATGGAAAAATGTTCCATGCTTATGGACTGGAAGAACAAATACTGTGAAAATGTCTATGCTACCTAAAGCAATCTACACATTTAATGCAATCCCTATTAAAATACCATCATTTTTTTAAAGAAATGGAACGAATAATCCTTAAATTTATATGGAACCAGAAAAGACCCTGCATAGCCACAGGAATGTTGAAAAAGAAAACCAAAGTTGGTGGCATCACAATTCTAGACTCTAAGCTCTATTACAAAGCTATAATCATCAAGACAGTATGGTATTGGCACAAAAACAGACACATAGATCAATGGAACAGAACAGAGAGCCCAGAAATGGGCCCTCAACTCTATGGTCAACTAATCTTTCACAAAGAAGGAAAGAATGTCCAATGGAAAAAAGACAGTCTCTTCAACAAATTGTATTGGGAATATTGGACAGCCATATGTAGAAGAATGAAACTGGACCATTTCCTTACACCACACACAAAAACAGACTCAAAATGGGTGAAAGACCTCAGTGTGAGACAGGAATCCATCAGAATCTTTGAGGAGAACACAGGCAGCAATCTCTTTGACCTTAGCCATAGCAACTTCTTCCTAGGAACATCACCAAAGGCAAGGGAAGCAAGGGCAAAAATGAACTACTGGGACTTCATCAAGATCAGAAGCTTTTGCACATCAAAGGAAACAGTCAACAAAACCAAAAGACAACTGACAGAATGGGAGAAGATATTCGCAAATGACATATCATATAAGGGCCTAGTATCCAAATTCTATAAAGAACTTATTGGGGCGCCTGGGTGGCTCAGTGGGTTAAAGCCTCTGCCTTCGGCTCAGGTCATGATCCCAGGGTCCTGGGATCGAGCCCCGCATCAGGATCTCTGCTCGGCAGGGAGCCTGCTTCCTCATCCCTCTCTCTCTGCCTGCCTCTCTGCCTACTTATGATCTCTATCTGTCAAATAAAATAAATGAAATCTTAAAAAAAAAAAAAGAACTTATCAAACTCAACACCCAAAGAACAAATAATCCAATCAAGAAATGGGAAGAAAACATGAACAGACATTTCTGCAAAGAAGACATCCAAATGGCCAACAGACACTACACAGACACATGAAAAAGTACTCCACATCACCCACCCACATCCCTTTGTATTTGAAATACAAATCAAAACCACAAATCCACAATAAGATACCACCTCACACCAGTTAGAATGGCTAACATTAACAAGTCAGGAAATGACAGATGTGGAGGAAGGGGAACCCTCCTGTTGGTGGGAATGCAAGCTGGTGCAGTCACTCTGGAAAACAGCATGGAGGTTCCTCAAAAAGCTTAAAATAGAGCTACCCCATGACCCAGCAATTGCACTACTGGGTATTTACCATAAAGATACAAATGTAGTGATCTGAAGGGGCACGTGCACCTGAATGTTTATAGCAGCAGTGTCCACAATAGCCAAACTATGAAAAGAACCTAGATGTCCATCAACAGATAAATAGATAAAGAAGATGTGGTATATATATACAATGGAATACTATGCAGCCATCAAATAAATGAAATCTTGCCATTTGCAATGATGTGGATCGAACTAGAGGGTATTATGCTGATGGAAATAAGTCAATCAGAGAATGACAATTAACATATGATCTCTATGATATGAGGAATTTGAAAGACAGGGTGGAGGGTTGTGGGAGTAGGGAAGGAAAAATGAAACAAGATGGGATTGCGAGGGAGACAAACCATAAGAGACTTAATCTCACAAAACAAACTGAGGGTTGCTGGGAGTGGGGAGGTAGGGATAGGGTGGTTGGGTTATGGACATTGGGGAGGGCATGGGCTATGGTGAGTGCTGCAAAATGTTTAAGCCTGATGATTCACAGACCTGTACCCTTGGGCAAGTAATACATTATATGTTAATAAAAATAATTTTAAAAAATAAAAGGATAAATTTTCTATAAGACTCAGTAATCACTAAAATAGCTAATATTAAAAAATACAATAAGTGTTGGTGAAGTTATAGAGAAGGTAAAACCTTCATACATTATTGGTGGCAATGAAAACTGGTAACATCACTTTGGAAATCAGTTTGGTATTGATGTAAGGAGCAAAATACAAATTTACCATAAGACACAGGAATTTCACTTCTAGATATATACCTAAGAGAAATAAAAATATATCTTTACAAAAATGCACACAGGAATGTAATGAACTATCAACTGTGGAGGGGTAAATTAGGATGATGATCCAAACTGAAAGTAACAGTCAAGCCTTTACTTACTGCAATGAGGCAAGCATGAGGCCAAAAGAGGCCTAGGAAACTAATACACCTACTAGCAACATACTCCAGTGCTATTGATTATGAATATGTAATAGTTTACATCCTAGTTTTTCATATCTGTGGGAGTTGTAACGCCAATAAATATATGTAAGAAAAATAAATATGGCTAAAATTTTCTTATGTGTTAAAAAAAAAAGTGGCCAAATGGATAGGCACTGATTCCCTACTTTTCATTTTTTCCTGAGCGAAATGCATTAGGTGAAAATATGCAGCATGGAAGGGAGAAATCATCTCACTGCCATGAGCTTCCCACAAAAATCTCCTGCCTTTTTATGGACAAGTGAGTCTAGGGAAGGGAAAGGAGGAGGGGTAGGAGTAGAAAAGTATTGAGTCAGTGAAGAAAAGCCTTATTCAAGAACCCTCATAAGGAGATCTCAGCAAGGCTCCCTGGACAGTGCCTCAGCCACAGCTTCTGATAAGAAGGACTCCTTTTTTGGAAACTTTCTGCACTGTTGGTGGGAATGCAAACTGGTGTAGCTGCTCTGGAAAACAATATAGAGGTTCCTCAAAAAGTTAAAATAGAACTACCCTAAAAAGTTAAAAAGTTAAAATAGAACTACTTAGCAATTGCACTGCTAGGTATTTATCCAAAGGATGCAAAAATGCCGATTTGAAGGGTAACATGCACCCCAGTATTTATAGCAGCACTAGCTACAATGTGGAAATTATGGAAAGAGACCAAATGTCCTCTGACTGATGAATGGATAAAGAAGATGTGAGAGATATAGATTGTAGATAGATGTTGATATAGATGATAGAGCTAGATAGATAGATAGATGATAGATAGATGGATAGGTAGATAAAAAGGAATATTACTTGGTGATCAAAAAGAATGAAATCTTCATCAGCCATCAGGGAAATTCAAATCAAAACCACATTGAGATACCATTTACACCAGTTAGAATGGCAAGAATTGACCACGCAAGAAATAACAAATGTTGGAGAGGTTCTGGAGAAAAGGGAACCCTCTTATATTGTTGGTGGGAATGCAAGGTGGTACAGCCACTTTGAAAAACAGTGTGGAGTTTCCTCAAAAAGTTAAAAGCAGAGCTACCCCATGACCCCAGCAATTGCACATTTACCCCAAAGGTAAAGATGTAGTGAAATGAAGGACCATATGCACCTCAAAGTTCATAGCATCAGTGTCCACAATAACCAAATTGCAGAAAGAGCTGAGATGCCCTTCATCAGATGAATGGATAAAGAAGATGTGGTCCTTATATACAATGGAGTATTACTCAGCCATCAGAAAGGATGAATACCCAACTTTTGCGTCAACATGCAGGGAACTGGAGGGGATTATGCTAAGTGAAACAAGTCAAGTAGAGAAAGTCAATTATCATATGGTTTCATTTATATATGAAACATAAGGAATAGCATGGAGGACATTAGAGAAGGAAGGGGGAAATGGGGGGGATTTGAGGGGAAAATGAAACATGAGAGACTATGGACTTCAGGAAGCAAACTGAGCGGGGGGCGAGGGGAGGGGTAATCCCAGTGATGGGTATTAAGGAGGGCATATATTGCATGGAGCACTGGGTGTTACATGCAAATAATGAATCATGGAACACTACATCAAAATTAATGATGTACTGTACGGTGACTAACATAACATAATAAAAAAATGAAATCTTGCCATTTGCAACATAGCAGATGAAACTAGACTGTATTATGCTAAGAGAAATCAGTCAGTCAGAGAAAGACAAATATCACATGATTCCACTCATATGTGGAATTTAAGAAACAGAACTGATCAGCATAGGGGAAGAGAAGGAAAATAAAATAAGATAAAAACAGAGTGGGAGGCAAAACATTAGGGACTCTTAAATACAGAGAAGAACCTGACAAACTGAGGGTTGCTGTAGGGGAGGTCAGTGGGGTTGGGCTAAATGAATGATGGACATTAAGGAGGGCACTTGCTGGGATGAGCACTGGGTATTATATGTAAGTGATGAATCACTAATTCTACTCCTGAAACCAATACTACACTATATGTTAACTAACTAGAGTTTTGTTTTTGTTTTTTTTAAAGGACTCCCTTCTTTTTCTTTCCTTCTGCTGTTTTCACCTGTTTTGTTTCTTAAATTCCATATATGATAAGAAGTACTTTCAATGCAGGTTCCTTGACTAGGAAGTCAGTTATGCCTATTAACACAGCTTTGGGGTGGGGGGAGTAGAGTCATTGACAACAACTCTCTCCAGAATATGACAATGCCCTAGCTGTGCACAGAGTATTTTGAGGGAAGGACAGATTCCCCCATGATGCCTGCCAAGTACACCCTTCCACCTGCTTAGGGTCAAGCCTGAAAGATCAGACTTAAGATTTTGGCCTGAAGCCAGATTTCTCAGAATGTTTATAGCAGTATTATTCATAATAGCCAAAAACCTTGTAACAATCCAAATGTCCACTACCTGGTAAATAAATGAAGAAAATATCAGATATCCTTCAATGCAATACTATTCAGAAACAAAAGGGAATTATCTATGGATACATGATAGGACAAATAAACCTTGAAAACATTACACTAAGTGAAAAAACAGAGATGCAAGAGACTACCTATTATATAATTCCATTTATATAAAATACCCCCAAAAAATACATTTATAGAGACCCAAAGCAAATCTGTAGTTCTTTAGGAATGGACATCGGAGTGGTTATTAGCTGCAAATGGGCACAAAGAAACTTTTTCGTTTGGCGGAAATATTCTAAATGTGAATTGTGGTGATGACTGCCTGTCGATTTTTTTTTAAAGATTTTACTTATTTATTTGATAGACAGAGATCACAAGTAGGCAGAGAGGCAGGCAGAGAGAGAGAAGGAAGCAGGCTCCCCACCAAGCAGAGAGCCGGATGCAGGGCTCGATCCCAGGACCCTGGGATCATGACCTGAGCTGAAGGCAGAGGCGTTAACCCACTGAGCCACCCAGGAGCCCCTGTCAATTTATTTTTAAAAATCACTACACCATTGAATTGTTTATTTTATTTTAATGTTCTAGACGTGCATATTTATTTATATGTTTGATCATTGATATAATAATCTCTTTAGATGCCACAAAAAACACGAGTTGCCAACTTATTCCTAGGTTCATGATCAGATGCTGGGGGCAAGGGAAGAAGAAAATAAATGTCAAATCATTGAACTTTATTCTTAGGGACCATGGTCCTCCAGTACACACATGATATGACTGGCTGAAATGATGGAATAAACTCTTATCCATCAAACAATTTTTCCCCCTCCCTCCAATTGTTTATATTAAATAAGTAAATTTTATGGTATGTGAAGTGTAGGCCAATAAAAATTTTTAAAACACTGAAACAGGAATAATCAACTAAAATTTAATTATAGTAGGTCTAAAATTCACACCCATATATAGCTGGTCGACACGTGGTTATACTAAGTTAAGCAGTGTGATAGAAGTAGTCTCTCTGGATAGCAAGGAATATTTTGTCACTAACTTTGTTTAGAATTGCCAGTTAAGTAGCGTCTAGGTCACTCAAGTCAGTTAAGCATTCGACTCTTAATTTCAGCTCATGTCATGATCTCAGGGCCAAGCGATCCAGGTCCACACTGGGGTCTGTGTGCTGGGCGTGGAGCATATGGAAGATTCTCTCTCTCTCCCTCTGCCCCTGCCCACTTGTTTCTCTCCCCACTAAAAGAAAAAAATATATATCAGTTTACTATAAAAATAAAAAGCTGACTGGCTTTTAGTCCGTTTTATTACTGCTTAGAATTATTTTTAGAAAATGCACTCCCTTATTGCCTGAACCAAGGAAAACTGTTCCAATGGCCCCCTTCTTTGTGTGACACTTGCTGGAAGTATAAATGCTTATGAGCAATAAATGCTGATAGTTACCATTTTTTATTTACAAAAAAGCAATTTCTCCAGATTCAACCTAATATAATCCTTATGGAGGGCAATTTGACAACACTTACAATAATTAAAAATCTACCTATACTTTAACCCAGTAATTCTACTTTTAGAAATTTATCCTACAGATATCCTTGCTCATGAATAAAATCACTTCTGTTCAGGAATGGTCATTGCAGTATTCTTTATAATGTAAAGTAGATAATACAAATGTCCATACATAAAGAAATGGTTAAATAAATTCTAATACATTCCTATAATGAACAACTAAGCAAATATTATTTAAAAATAAATCCAAACTAATGTACTTAGACATCACTGTAGAGATGTATAGTGGTTGAAAGCAAAGGCTCTAGATCCAAACTGTCACTTTTGAACCCAGCTCTACAATTTACGAGGGTCACATAACCTCTCTGTTCCTGCTTCCTCATCTGTAAAATGGGGATTAAAATAATTTATATCTCACATAGCTATGATAATTCAATGGATATTTACATTTAAAGTCCTTCAGAGAGTGCTGGCTCATAGCAAGTGATCTACAAATGCTGACTACTAATATTCTCTACCATATGACTTTGCTAGGTGAAGAAAAAAGAGCAAGGATGTCAATAAGATGCACAGTATTGCATTAAATATTAAACTTAGAAAGCAAATGTATAAATTCATCTACTTATATACAAATATTTCTAAAAGGATATATAAGAAACTCCTATCATTGTTTGCCTCCAGGGAGAATGGGATAGCTGGAGAATAAGAGAGAGGAAACTTACTTTTCTTCATATACCATTTCATACCGTCAGCATTTTGTTCAATATGCATGGTTTTAAAATTAAATGGTATAATTATTTTTTAAATGTTTATAGTACAGTAGCTTTAAGCTTTGTTTAAAGCTGCATTTTCTGAGCTTATTTGTCTACAAAACACTCTTGTCAAGGAACACCTCAAAATCACCCTGTGCTCCAAAGAACACCATTTTAGAAACATTGCTGCAGACTAAAGAGAGTCACTGAAATTTGCAGAAGAGAATGACATATTCAGAACAGAGATTTGGGACCTTTTCCTTTTTTTTTTTTTTTTTTTTTTTTTTTGATAGTGTTCTTTTTGGACATTATAGGTGACTTCTTTTATTGTATAACCAAGTTTGAATTGCAATTACTTCATAGCATGAGTGAGCAAGAGAAAATACGTTTTAGAATGTATGCTTTGAAAATAAAACCAAAGATACAAACACAGCTTTTGTCAGCAACAAAATATTTTTTATTTCACTAACTCTGTAAATATGTCACTGTCCTGACAAGATTACATAGCGATGTTTTCCTTCTACAAATCCAACTATTTTTCCCAGAGCAGCTCACCCTGGGGGACTTAAAACTGGATTCTCATTTCCCAAACAGCCACTAAGGCCCTCCCAGGATCTCTCATCTCTATACCTCCTTTCTATTTGCAAACTACCACTCTAGCTTGTAACCTCAATATACAAAGTGAGGCAGCTGCCAAGCACAAAAAGGATAGGAATTTTGACCAAAATCTCACAGGTAACAAGGGTGAAGCCAGGATTGTCCCCAAGCCATCTGTCTTAAGGAGTTTGTGACTTTCCCCAGTGCAGTATATTCCTGCAGGAAACGTTTTTGTCCTTCTTCATATATAATATTATACATCAACTTTAGGACCGCAAAGGATCTTCAAGATGAAAACTTTAATCATTCTAGAGTTATAGAGTTATGTTAGTGGGAAAGCGTCTATTTTCTATTTAGTTAAAAATTTTGAAAATTTAAATAACCTAGCTGGGTTATCTAAAATGAAAGTAGAAGAAAATAGCGCTACTACTTAAATAATGTTTCCTACATGGTTTATATTACACTAAATGTTAATAGGTGCTCAGGCAAAAAGGACAACAGTCATAGGATACATTTTGGAAATACTGGATGAAGCAATGTTGGCCCACTTTCATTATTAGCAGACTTCTCAAAATCTTAAAATGCCCATATTCATTGTGACTCTCCTAGGGGGGCAAAGAGTATAATAAAGTGCTTCTCATAATCATTAATGGCTATCTAGCAATTTGGGAAATAATTCCTTAATGAAACAAGGATAGCTTTTAAAAATGAAAAGCAAGTGTGTTTTTTATTATATACTATTAAAGTGATTGCAATCCTGCTTTTCTGATAACCCAGACTTAAATCATTATTTATTTATTAAGTACAAATTACTATACTGGACACCTAATGTCCCTGGAACCATGACTTGCATACTGCCCTATTCAGGTGGCACCTGAATAGTGTAAAAAATCAATCAACTACGAATCATTTATACAGCCTTCATCCCTGTTACTATGCTAGGCATTTAAGAAACACTGACCAAAATAGACACAATCTCTGCCTCAAATAGTTTACAACCTTGTAATAAATACAGACATTATATGAACAATTTCAATTGATGAAATTATTGCAAGAGAGCAAAATGCTGAAAAGAAAAGTACAGAAGGTGAAGAAAACCTAAAAAGGAGATCCTTAACTTAGTTTGGAGAGTCAAGGAATTCTTCTCTGAAGCACACTCATCTCAAGCTAACATTTGATAAGTTTCCTCAAAATCTGCCAGGAAAGAAGAGGAAAAAACATGTTCAGCAGAATGAATTACATTTTGAAGGACCCAGAGGAAGGAGAGAACATGGTACATTCAAGAAGCTGGAATAAGTTCAGTATGACTGGAGGACATAGAGGGAAAGACAAATTGATGCCACATGCTAGGCATGCACATGGTGCCAGGTTCTACAAGGAAGGCAAAGACAAGACGGTGGCATCTGTCTTCAAGAAGCTTGGGAGGCAATTATTAAAGTCCAGATGAAGGAGTAAGAAAGTAACTAACTTTTATTGAGTACATAACAAAAGTTAGATCTTGTACAATGTGCTTTGAATACATTAACTCATTTTAATTCTTAGAATGACCCTTAAAGGGTAGAATCATTATCTATTTTATAAACGAGGAAAACAGAGAATCAAGAATATTAGGAAGATGACTTTCTCAAGATTATATTTGGGCATTCGGTATTTGACTTCTAAATCTTTGCTCATAGCAGCTACTTCCTGAACTAAAGGTAAAGAAAACAGGAATCTGCATGGGAAGGAGTGGGGAAGGAGAGATGGTGTAGAAGTAAGAGACACTATGGTTGGACTGGCCACTAAGGATATATCTGCCAGAAATGAAGAGTCTGCTCTGATCCCTGTGGATGAAGATGTTCTATTAAAAAACAAAAACAAACAAAACAATAAAAAACCCAAAGAAATAATATCTGAACCTGGAAAAGGAAAACACTTTCTAGAAAGGAGTTGCTTCACTGGAGAGTCCTTTAAGGCCTATGGGAACTCAAATAAACAGAATGGAATGGTGGTTGCCAGAGCATGGGGAGTGGGGGAAATGGGAAGATGATGGTTGGATACAAACTTTCAGTTATAAGATGATTATGTTCTGAAAATCTAGTATAGTATAGTGACCACAGTTAATAATACTATATTTTATGCCTGAAATTTGCTGGGAGTATACCTTAAGCATTTTCACTCAACGCCCCCCCCCCCCAAAAAAGTTAATCCTGGGATAATGGATGTGTTAATTAACTTGATTATGGTACTTATTTCAAAATGTATAAATATATATAAAATCATCACATGGTACACTATAAATATATTCGTCACTCTTTAAATATACTGCTTACACTTTAAATTCTTCTTGTCAATTAGACTTAAGTAGAGCTGGGGGAAGAAGTGGTTGACATTACCATTATAAAACCCAGATGCTAGCTGGGTTTTATTTTTTCTATCTCTTAAGAGATCTATGCAAAATGGACAAAATTCCCCCCACACTCTCCACCCAGTTTCAGACTATATAAATATACATATGTCTTCTCTGAATTCTTAGAGGCTTGGATCTTTAAGATACTCTCTCATTTCAAGGGCAGTGTCACTACTTGCTGTTTTTTCTAGCCCATGTCAATCAGGGTGTGAAATTCATCTCTTCTCTCATTCTACTCTCTTATACACAAATCTTACTTCCACAAGCCATTGCATAGATTTGTTTAACAACACAAAATACCTGGGAGTTACCAGAATGTGCTGTTCAGGTGGTGCAAAACCTTTCTCCATCTCACTAGCTCAACCTACTCTCACCCTTTCATTCCCCTCTCTATTTACTTTTATTCTCTTTCACTCTCTGAAACCAAAAAGCCCAACTTGTATCTCTTCTCAGAAATAATACATTACACGTGGAGTTTAACTATTCATCCTAAGTTTACCAAATAAAATCTTCCAAACAAATACAAAGCTTTCAATTAAAGTAATTCAGGTGAATAGTATTTTCTCTACTTCCTCATAATTACTATTATTATAAATAAAAGATAACTCTATTATTTGCTGAGCATAGATCTTGTGCCAAACACTATGCCAAGTACTTTAACATTATCACATTTAATATCCTTACGAAAGTTCTATGACAAAGGTATTGTTTTAACCTTATCTTACCTATTAAAAAACTATGAATTAAATAGATCAGTTGAATGAGTTACGCAAGGTCACAGAGTAAGGAAATGCGAAGACTGCATTTCATCCAGGATGTACTGGCTATATTCTCCTCACCAATGTATCCTGCTTCTCCAGACTTGAATCTGGAGATTCAAATGGTAAGAGAATGGGCGAGAGCACAAAAGAAGATGCCAAAATTCTATCCAAGTAGAAGGATAGGCCGAATTTCTAGGCAGGACAAGCAGTTTTCCAAAAATCTTTTGTTGAGTTCTTAGGTTGGGATGATTGATCTCCTGTGTGACAGTTTCCCAAATTGCATGTCACCCTGTCGAAATGTATAGTTTGATGGGTCCACAGAAGAGGGAATTGGGGGAGAAGGAGGGGTGGAGAAAAACCATTCAAAGAAGCATAAAATTTAATTAAGGAAAACATTAGATCAATTAAGACTAAACGGTGGTATAAAACATTAAGGTAAAACATGTATTAGTGTGACATTTGCATTTTTATGAAGTATGAATCACAAAGAAATAATATATGCAGTTAAATTTCAGTTAACTCCCTTTTAAAAGTCTTGTTACCATGGTAATGCCAAGAATGAGTTTTCACAGGATGTAAGATATGGATTTTCTGATTTCTTAAAAGCAGTTTAAATAAAAACTACCAACAGCATGGTCTCTTTCCACTTCTCTTACATGACCAAGGGCCACTGAAAATAAGCATCACCTAGACATCTATTCCAAAAATTATGCAGAAGAAAAAAAATACTAAAAATTCAACTGGACTTCCCTGTTACATTTCTTCTATTTTTTTTATTCTTTTACTTTCTAGTATATTTTTAATATGTTCATTCCAAAAGCTATGCCTACAAAAACATTCTAATTGTAAGAAAAACAAAGAATATTGTGACTTCTTGGCACTCTCTATAGTCCTACCTCTACTTGTTTAATTAGGAAGTTTTTAATAACAGCTACTCTTGTTACTAAGAACAGTTAAAATTCCACTATAAAGTCTATTTTTGACACCAGCAGCTAAATGGTTCGCCTTCTGAATTCCAGATCTAAGAAAAGTTGCCCGAGTCTCTAATGAATAATAGGGGATTGAGGTTTCTAGGCTACAAAAATCCTGTTGTGGTGAAAAAGGCAGAAACCTAACTCTGAAATCAATAGCATATTACTCTCTCCACAGGCAAGAGCTGCTGGGTCAGGGGAATCATGAAAAATTCATAGCGGAGGTGGCCAAGTCATCCATAAGATAGAGAAAATGATGCTATATCTAAAGATCCCCTGAGCAATCAAAAGCACTTTATAGATTTCACTGTGGATAAGTGCTGGTGTGTTTCATCTGGATGCCTTAATGCTGCTGTGATCTTATTTTTGACAGTCAATGAGGATGTTTTGATCTATATTTATAGGGTCCTATTTACGGATAGTTCTTAGCCTCTTTACAGCACTTGGATGGTAGTAGTCACAGGGATATGGCCTCAGTCTTAAAGATTCCTCTTGACTGGACCTCTCCTAGCTCAGACTTCTCTCCCTGCATTTCTAAAGGGAACAAACCTTTGAGTGTTAGATTCTTTACAAATGTCTTTAATTCTCATAACAGCCCTGCAAATTAAATATTATTGTTATTGTTATTATTCTCATTTTATCCATCAGGAAATGAAGTCCAGACAGGTGAAGTGATATATTCTAGATCACATAGAAAGTAAGAACATGGATCAGGATTGTAGCCCAGGTACTTTTAACCCAAAGACACACAGAAATTCTGAAAACAAGTTTGCTCGACCCACAGGGCCTTAATCTCCTTCATTTAAGGAAATTTAATCATAACCAGTCAGTCCACATTCAGAATATCATAGCAGCAGACAAGGCTTTGTGTAGGCCCAGGCTACAGCTATTGCCTCTGGCCCTTCCAATCCATTTTATACTCTTCTACTCTCATCTTCGTTTCTTACCATCTGTTTATATGTTAAACACAAAATTCCTCAGCCTGATATCCTACCAATACTTTAAAATGCCATTCAAATTATGCTCTATGGTATTCATAAATAGAGGGTCTTTAAGATTATCATGAATTTTCCCTAATATGCCAACACTCCCATGTCCTTGAGAAAGGCTGAAGGATTGCAATGTTCTGCTATCTAGCTGTCCCACCTTTCCCCAAACAATCTGAAGCACAGGAACCAGCTTTATTTTGTTAAACAACTGACTTATCTCTCAACGGCTGCTCTTTAGGATAACTCAGGCAGTTTTCCTTTATTTTCTATTTCAAAATACTTTACTACTGTTTAAATAGACATTTTTAAAGAGCAGTTTTAGGTTCACAGCAAAACTGAGAGAAGGTATAGAGGTTTCCCATATAACCCTGTCCCCACAAACCCATAACCTCCCACATTATCAATATCTCCTACCAGAGTGGTACATTTGTAACAATTAATGGACCTACCTTAAGGCATCATTATCACTCAGTATACAGTTTACATTAAGGTTCACTCTTGGGTGTTGCATATTCTATGGATTTGAACAAATGCATAATGGCATGTTTCCACAATTATACTATATAGAGTATTTGCCTACAAAAGTCCACTATGCTCTGTCTATTCATCCTTGTCTCTACTTCACCCACCAATGGCAACCACTGATCTTTTTACTGTCTCCTTTTGGCTCTTCTAGAATGTCATATAGCTGGAATTGTATAGTATGTAACCTTTTAAGATTGGCTTCTCTCACCTACTAAAATGCATTTGAGGTTCCTCCATGTCTTTTCATGGGCTGGTTGCTTATTTCTTGTTAGCACTGAAACACATTTTGTCTTTCAGACTTATCACCACTTACTTATCCATTTATCTACTGAAACACATCTTGGGTGCTTCTAAGTTTTGGCAATTAAAAATAAAGCTGCAATAAAAATGTTTGTGTGGTTTTTTTTGTGTGTGGAAGTAAGTTTTCAACTCATTTGAATAAATATTAAGGAGTATGATTGCTGGGTTCTTTTTTTTTCTCTGATTGCTGGATTCTATGGTTAAAAGTATGTTTAGTTTTATAGGACTGTCTTCCAAAGTGAATGTACCAATTTGTATTCCCATCAGCAATGAAAGATCCTCCTGTTCCACATCCTCACCAGCATTAGGTGTTGTCAGTGTCCTGGATTTTGTTTAATAGATGTATAGTATAATCCTTGTTTTAATTTCCCTGATGATATATGATGTGGAGCATCTTTTATATTTATTTATCATCTCTATGTCTTCTTTGGTGAGATGTCTGTTCAGGTTCTTGCCCATTTTTTTAGTTGGATTGTTTATTTTCATAATGCTGAATTTTAAGGGTTCTTCATATATTTTGGATAATAGCCCTTTTCAGATATATCTTTTGCAGATATTTTCCCCCAGTCTCTGGCTTGTCTTTTCATTCTCTTGGACAGTGTCTTTTACAGAGCAGAAATATTTAGTTTTACTGAACTCCATCCAGTTTATCAATTCTTCCTGTCATGGTTTATGCTTTTGGGTTATATCTAAAAGTAATCACCAACTCAAGGTCACCTAGATTTTTCCTATATTATCTTCTAGAAATTTTATAGTTTCTGATTTTGTATTTACATCTGTGTTCCAATTTTTGTTAAAGATGTAAATTTTGTGCCTAAATTCACTTTTTGTAGGTGAATGTTGTTTTTCTAGAATCATTTGTTGAAGGGACTATCTTTTCTCTATTGTATTGTGTTTGTACCTTTGTCAAAATTCATTGACTACATTTATATGGGTCTATTTCTGGGCTCTCCATTATGTTCCATTGATCTATTTGTTTATTCTTTTGCCAACCCCACTATCTTGATTATTATAGCTTTATGATAAGTCTTAAAGTCAGGTAGTGTCAGTTCTCCAACTTTTATCCTCTCCTTCAATATTGTGTTGACTATTTTTTTTTTTCCACCCTGTCTCCATATAAACTTTTGAATCAATTTGTTGACATCCAGAAAATAACTAACTGGGATTTTGACTGGAATTGCATGGAATCTATAGATCAAGTTGGGAAGAACTGGCATACTGACAATACTCAGTCTTCCTGTTCATGAACAGGACTATCTCTCCATTCATTTAATTATTTTTTACTTCTTTCATCAGAGTTTTATAATTTTCCTTATGTAGACTTTAACACTGCTTATGAAATTTACATGTAAGATTTAATTTTTTAAAGTGCTAATGTAAATAGTATTGTATTTTTAATTTAAAATTCCACCTATTCATTGCTAGTATTCCATTACATTTTTATTTCCTATTTTCTACCATTTTTAAAACAGTAAAAAAGTATCTTATTTGTTCCAAATAGTTATGTCACCACATAGTCCCCAAAATGAATCCTACAAAATGAGCCAACATTCCTTTGCTTGAGGTTCTACCTGAAGTTTAGCTGGGGTTCTCTGCCCTTGGTCTCTTTCAAAACATTGTTGAAGCCTTACCTCTTCTAGGCAGCATTTGCTGGCCTTTCTGACTATGGTAATTACTCCCTCTCCTATAAGTCTACCACATATCTTTTAGCTCCTAACTATACTCTGCCTTAAATAGACTCTACTTTTCAGTGTGTCTGTCTTTAGTCTAAGCAAGACTAGGATCTCCTTAAAGCCAAGATCAGCTGGGTCTCACACATCTCTGTTTATAAAACTGCCAGGAACTGTGTTATGTAGGTTTACATTCAGATCTCATTTAGTTTGACTTCTCCAGGCCACCTGATATTTCTCTTTTAGCATGATCTTTTATTGCTTTCTACTAGTTAGTGTCTTGAATAAGAGATAAATTTAACCAGCAACCCCCAGAACAGTCTTTTAGGGAAGTAATAGCCACTGTGATTGAATTACATGGGAGAAGTGAGACCCCCTAATCCTCAGATACTGTGAAAATATCTTGGTTGGCCTTATGCATTTGTCAAATGCCTTTTATGTGCCAGGTTCAGTGTTAGGCAGGAGGCACATACAAAGATGAGAAAAATAGCCCTGCCTCTCAAGGGGCTCACAGTCTAATGAGAAAACTTCAACAGAAATATTGGTGCTGATTCTTAAAAGAGTTAGGAGTTTGCTAGAGAAAGAAAAGAGGAAGAATCAACATAAGTAAAGATCTGGACATTACCAAATCTAATGTACTACTAATATTCCTTAAATATATTTTTTTAAAATCTCCTCTCATACATATTTTTTTTTTGTTTTACCTCCATAAAAGAAATGAATTAGAAAGTCACTGGTACCAGAAATTTCTCATCTATGGCAAGCCTTTTTATAAGCATTTTAGTGCTCTTGGTAACGGAAAAAGGAGGCCAACAGAGCCTAGAGATTGTTAGGAAATCTTAATCTCCATGAGAGAAGGATTGTATTGTTACCAGACCCATCCAGGCTTCAACCTGCTGTGGTACACTGAGAGGCTTAATCCTACAAATTGCCTTAAAATACCCAGTCAATGCCATCACCAAAGCAGAAGGCATTATGGATCATAAAGGGAGGCAAGCAAAAAGAACAAAGGAGATTTTTCACACTGGGCTCCTCTAAGATGCTATGCCTTTTGAAGTCTGTTTGGCAATGGCCTGGCCAAACTCCAAATCCAGTAATTATCCTATTTATTACTAAATGCACCTAGTGGCCTGAACAAGAACTTAAAAAAAACAGAGGTTCTTTTGTGTGTCTATTAATAATAGTAAACAGTAATAATGATAAAAACCACTATTTATTATAAATCTACAATGTAATACATTATATATACTATCACATCTAATTGTGATCTAATTATCACAAGAAAGGTACAAAATTTTTACCACACACACCTCACCTCTACCGCCCTTACTGTTTTAAAAATGAGGAATCTGAATTTTAAAAGGCAAGTTTAACAATAACTTACCCAAAGTCACACAGCTAGTAAATGGCAGATGCAGGATTTAAACCCAGGCTAGTCTAGTCTAATGCTGCCATTTCTACTTTACTACCTTGCCTCTCACGAAGTGTTCTTATATTACCTATCATTAGGAAGGGTCAATATATAACCACAGGGATACACATTCAAAGACACTAGCTATGCGCAGGACTGAAAAAGGAACAAAAACAACTTCCTACATCAGAAATCAAGACCAAATCCAGAGAACAATCCTGGAAGAAATGAAGTATAAATTAGTTGGCCTCCTTTCTGTGTTTCCCAGTTATGACTGTTTTATTCCCAGTTATGACTGTTTAATTCAAGTTTTTATGATTAAGATCTCTGGAGAAAAACAGTCAATGAGAAGGGATAAAAATCATAAAACATAATGAATAAAGATAGTAGCCAACTCATCAAAAAAGAAGTAGGAGAAGTAAAAACGATAGATATAACTTATCAATCACCTAAAATAATATGAATTCAATAGAAGTGAATCAAAGGATAATGTATTCAAGAAGCAAAATAAGTCCATTATGGTATAACAGAAAAGAAGGGGATTAAAACCTGAGAACCTGAGTTCGAGTTATGTTTCAACACCATTTAGTTCATTATTAGAGAAATTAGATAATTAATTTCTCTGTGCGTAGTTCCATCATCTGTGAAATGAGAGAAAAATATATTCTTCCTTTTCAGAGTTATGAGGACTAACCATAATAGCATGAGTAAATTTTTTAAAATTCTAAACACACACAATTTTTAGTTATTTTTAGACTTTCCTATGACCCATTGCCCTTTGAAATTCAGAGTAAACTCAGAAAGGCAAGGCAACTCTCTGTATAGTTCATAAACAACTAGAAAACAGATTCAAAGTAACTTACAAACAAATGCGTAATAGAAAATAAAAAGTAAAATATGATAAGTTGATCAGAGAGAGAGAGAGGAAGAAGAAAAATAACTAACATTTACTGAGACCGAAATTTAGTGCCAGGAGCTTTTGAAAACAATTTTATTTAAGAGCTCACAACTTTAAATGGGGGTATTTCCCCTAATTTTATAAAGAAGGAAACTAACTAGTTCAAAAATATGCAGAAATTTACACAAAGTCACACAGCTAATAAGTGTTGGAGTTTTAATTCAAGCACAGATTTCTTAGGCTCCAAAATTCATATTTTAGAGGCAGTAAGTTTACAGCTGGATCCTGAACAAAGAGAAGAGCTGGTACAGCACAGCATGGAAAATAAACCAAAACCACACCAAAACCTAATCTAGCATATCATTCAAGGTCTGGCTAGAAACAGATGGCAAATTCTAACAAGATAAATGAGAATTTAATAAAGGAACAACTAACAAGTGCCAGCAGAGTAAGAAAAACCAACCAGGGATAATGAAATATCCCAGTTGTGGCAAAAACAAAAAACTTTTACCTTATACCCATGGAGGTTGAAGCTTATTTAAGCCTCTTTAGGCATGAAGGATCATTGGGAGAGAGTTGTTACCGAAACCTGGAAAATGTTAAGGTGGCTTTAATAGAGGAGCAATAAATATTCCAATCTCTCTCTTTCCCACCTTATGATGCCTTGACAGTGCCTCTCATTGGCACACAACTGTAAGTCAGAGTATAAAGGAGCCTGTTAATTTAGTCCATGAAGGTTAGTCTCCTGGGACTGAAAGCAGGGTAAGAAAAAAGGGAAGCTCAGATATAAAGGAGCAAATGGAAAATATCCAAAATATGAGAGAAATGGCCCAATGTATTTTTAGGTATCAACCATACTTTTAAAGGCAGACTCTGCTATTACCAACAACTATGACTACAGAATAGAATTATTCATACTGCGATCAATGAATCTGAGTAAGGAGTAGATATGGAATGTGAAAAGAAAGTATGAGTCACTTCCAAACTACAATTTGACCTTGCTTTTGTCTCAATTTCCAAAAAAAATACTTAAAAAATACAATATACTAGATTCATCTCAAATTGTTGAATGTAATGATAATTTTAGCAATTAATTTCCAATATTTTATAAATCTTTTTCATTAATCTTACATGGAAGAAGATGTCAAAAAATTGTTATGTTTCTGAGAAGGTAAAAGGCCTTATAAAGTTAAAGTGCTGTGCAAAATAAGATTTTGTGCTTTGGCAAACTCATATCAATTCTGTGAACCCCTTTGGAAATCATGCAAATAAGTGCATGTATTCTGTGTGCATGTGTGTATTGTAGATGGTGGTATAATCTATTCAACATTTAGAGTATGCTTGTTTGAAAGGCTCTGTGCTAGGTAATAGTAAGACAAAGATATTAAAAATATAGTTGCCTGCAGGAATCTCAAGCAAAAGTTGTTGTCATTTTGTCTTGTTCCCATAAATGAAATACTTAATTGTGTAGGAAAAGAACTGAAGTAAATTTCCACTATCATTTCCCCAAAGTTTACTACTTTAAGAAATCATATCACATAGTAAGCATCAACAGTTTTTACTGAATAAATGAAAATGAATATTAGAATCACAGCATGTGAGAAAGAAAAAACTTTACCATGTTCTTTTAAGGCTTCTTCCCTTTGTTCATGCTCTTTTTTCAATTTAAAACACCCTTCCTTGCTATGATCTTCCATTCATTTTGGTATGTAAGCTCTTTATTGAATTATATCATACATACATAAAAGTGCACAAATTACAAATGTATAGCTTGATAATTTTTTTTTTTTTTAGAAGCCAGCACACCTGTATATACCACCCTCAGATCAAGAAATAGAGAAAAACCAGCACTAGAGAAGGAACTTTCCAGGCACAATTCACTCACCAACAGTACCCACTATACTAACTTTTAATAATGTTATTTTTGTCCATTTTCAACTTTTTGAATGAAATCATATGGCATATACTCTTTTGTGTCTGGCCCCTTACTCTCCATATTATTTTTGTGAGATTCTTGCATGTTGTTGCCTGCAGTTACAGTTCACTTATTCTCAATGCTATATGGTATTCCAAGATACAGGCAGGATTGTAACCCAATTGATCAATTCTACTATTTTTGGCCATTTGAATAATACTCTTTTGATTATTACAAATAGTCCACTAAAAATATTTTTGTATGTCTTCTGGAGAATGTTTGCACACATATCTGGGACTGAAAAACCAGTATTACCTACTAGAGCAAAAGGTTTATGTATATTAGTTCTAATCATACTTTCATAGTATCTTTCTACAAGTGTATGTATGAATTTACACCCCCACCAACAACATAGAAGAGTTCCAGTAAAAATAAATTTAAAGGTTCAATTTAGGCTTAGTTATTTCCTTTTGGAAATATTTTCCAATCACCCCAGTTGATCAGTTGCCCCTTATTTATGCTGCTAAATTATATTCTCCATTTTGAATACCTCTTTTATATAAACTGATTTGCATTATTTTTTTTCTCTCTTCATCTTTAGTATACAAGTGTCTTAGGGAAGAAAGTAGACCTTATTCATATTAATAGTCATGATAGGGCCTGGTATAGAAGAGGCACTCAGAATATTTGTTGAATAAATGAATGAATTATATTACTGAATCCTACTCCCCTTATGTTATAAAAGAAAAGTGAGACTTAGAAGAGTGAAGTGCCTTGGTTCTCCCAACAAATTACTAACACAGTGGCACAGCTGCGTTTAGAGTCTGGGGGTCATGCCTCCTAATTCATTGCTCTTTTCATTATATTATGCTGCTTTCTTTAAAAATATTATTCTCACAATAAACCTACAAATAAGTTTACCTTTATTTCTATTTTTCAAAGCAGAAGGCAAAGGACACAATATAAATCTCTTGACAGCTGATAGTAAGGCTATAGAACTTGTCTATATGCTGTGACAGAAAACCCAGCTAGAAGAGAAACTGTATTTCAAGACAAACAAATATGCAAGGGACAAAATAGTTAGGCATAAAGAGCTCTGGGAAAAACCTCTTAAATCCATAGATCCAAATATTCCAAAAGGTTGGAGATGGTCTCAATTTAAAACCCCATAAAATGCTCTGAATTATTGGATAGTACAGTATCTGATTTTGAAGGATTATATAAAGACATGAAAAGATGAGACAGCTGCCAGATATGCCCTGACAGTTTGTAGTTATGACCTGATGTTACAGAAATATGCCAAATAATATTCTAGTACAGAGATTTATGTTGAATTTTATAAAGCACCAAAGCAAATACACTGAGAAAGAAATGGATGAAACAGTCAAGCATAGCAGAATGAACACAGAGTATCAGTGCAATTCAAAAGGAAAGGGCACTTAGATCATTTGGTTTCTCTCTGGGACAGTCTAGGATACTTTTGTAAATTATTTAAATTATTTAGTCCAAAATCATTTAAATCAATAAATCCTTTTTAACACTGCCTAAGTGCAAAGCACTAAGGAAGATACAAGGAAATAACAACAATTTTTATCACATTTTCCTGATTGCAATGTATCTTGTTTTGGTTAGAAAAGAAAAACCCCCACTCCTTGGCTGGACACTAAATGAACTGGCTTCAGCCTACTCCCCATGATTTAAATAGCTTATTATCTCCCCCAAAGTTAGACTTTTAATACTTCTTTACATTCCTCTTAATATCTTATTTCACTGCCTTTGATCCTGCTCTTTCTAGACGAGGAAAGGGGATGGAAAAGAGGAATATATATAAGGCAGTACTATGTGCCTGGCACTGAGCTATATACTTCATATTCATGATATCATTTAATCTTCAAACCAGTTATCTTGACCCAATCTACTACTTCTGTCAAGATTCTTGATATCTTCCACATTGTTAAATATTATAAATCTATTCTTATTCTTCAACTTATTTGACTTGACAGTGGTGCATACAACACTGTTTTTGTTTTCCTCTGGCTTGACCTGCTGCTCCTTCTCAAGCACCTTTAGAGGATTTTCTTAATTTCCTTGATCTCTAAATATCTTCTCCCCAGGATCCAATCCTGGAAACTTTTCCTTTTTCAAAATACACTAATTCCCTTGATAATCACCTCAATCAGTCACATGGCTTTAAATACCATCTGTTTACACTGAAGGCTCTCAAATTTTATAACAGAGTTCAGACTTGTCCTTGAACCCCAGACACATTCAGCCAACTGCTTATTCAACATCTCTCTTCAGATTGCTAATAAACATATCTGAAATCAATCTCCTGATCTTTCCTCTCCCACTTGTTCTTTTCAGAGTCTTTCTCATCTTATTAATAGCAATTTCATTCTAACATATATTCAGATCAAAATTTTGAAATCATCCTCAACTCTTCTCATTCTCTCACATCCCAAAGCTAATCTATAAGCAAACCTATTAGTTATAGTTGAAAATATTCCCAGAATATGATTGTGTTCATCACATCTACTGCTAGTACCCCAGGCCAAACCATAATTTTTTGATGGGATTATTTCAATTGCCTCTTAACTGGTTTGTCTGCTTCTGTATTTCTTTCCCTAAAGTTCATTCTCTCCATTAAGGACAAATCATGCAAGTCAAATTGTAATACTCCCATTTTCATGACCCTCTAATCTTTCTGCCATACACCAGTATAAGCCCTTAAACTGACCCATAATCTTGACCACATCACTTCTATGACCTCACTTCCCTTTAATCTTCCCTTCACTCATTGTTTCAGCCATAAAGAAGTACTTGCTTTCCAAAAATATGTCAGCCATGTTCTCACTGAAGACTTTTGCACTTGTATCCTCTGATTCATAAGCTCTTCTCTAAGTATCTGACTGGTTCACCTCCTTCAGACTTTTGCTCAAATTCTACCTTCACAGTGATATCTTCCATTATTACTCTACTTAAAAATTGTAACCTCCATCAATGCACTTCCTAATCCTCATCTATGATTTTTATTTCCTCCATAGCAACTTTTTTTTTGTATCATCTGTCATGTTTTATTTACTACTACACTCTCTTTTCTTCCAACTAGAAAGTAAACTCCATGAGGCAAAATTCAGCGTTGTGTAACTAAAACTTATGTTCTTTTAACCAGGAAAATTGCCTATAATTTTCTGTCATCATACTGCCATATCTACATGTATGAATCATATCTTGACTTCAGAAAGGCCCAGTCTAATGGTACCCTTATCATAGTACTATCACACTGTGGACACTCAGGAAATAATTTCATTAATTACTGAGATTTACTCTGGGCCTTTAATTGTTTATAATTTAGCTATAGGTACACTGAAAAAAATGGAAAATGAGAAAGTAACAGAGATGTCAAAAGGTATACATTATAGGTAGTAGAGTATGACAAACCTAGGTTCAGATTCTATTACTAAGTGATCTTAGGAAAAACACACGTCCTCTTAGGCTCCATTTCTACACTCATATATGAGGAAAATTATAACTACCTACCATACAGTGCAAGGATTAAACAAAGTCAGGAATATAAATCACCTAATCAAGTGCATGGTGAATAATAAGCACTCATCAAATATTAGTTCCTTCTCCAAAATGAAGTAATTTTTCTTTTAGGTTAAGTATTTTGTGTATCAGAGTTATAACAGTAAGCCAAATCCTTTTGGTAATTATAATGATATCTGGAATATAGTTAATAATTTAGACAATTCAATAATTCCTGGGCTATAATTGGCTCTCTACCACCAAAATAACATCTTAGCAATAACATTTCACATGAATATTGCCTAGACCTAAACCCCCCCATCACTCCTGAAAGAGATAATGTTTCACTCCTGATATCTAAACAGTTTACCCCAAGTTCTAGAAGGCACCACATCTGTATTTCCCAAAAGCCATAGCACCTTAACCACTCTCTGGTATGAAAAAGGCAACCTATGTGTGGATTGCACAGATTCTGTTTGACTTCTCAGAATTTCTTCTCCCACCTCTATTGTACAATATTGCCAAGAGAATAGAGATTTGGAAGCTAGTAAAGATAGATTATTGATACCTTCAGTTTCCTTATTTTCTTTATCCACCTCTTACATTCTTGCCAAATTATTTGTGTCCTCAACAAAAAAAGACCCAATAAATGCTACTAATGAATCCAGAGGAAGTATTGCTAGAACCAAATTTCACTGAGCCTCCATGATGTGAACAGTTGATTTCACTTATTATTGGGCTGGCTGAAGCAATACCAAGTTTCAATCAGGTGATCATTATTCTAGTCATCTCTTTTCTAGTACCGTTTTCTGTTGGCCTTAAATATTCTTAACCTAGCACCCTACAATGTAGCCAAACATAACTAACTAAGCATAATCAAAAGATAACAGACTTGGAATCAGAAGGACCTTGCCTATGCAGTTACTATAAGTACTTATACAAGATACTAATTGTGCCTCAGTTTCCTAGTTTGTGAAAAATGTAGTAATAATACCTACTCTGAAGGGTTATTGTAAAGGTCAAGTGAGGAAAGTATCAAAATTCTAGAGGAGAACATAGACAGTAACCTCTTTGACATTGGCCATAGCAACTTCTTACTAGATATGTCTCCTAAGGCAAGGGAAACAAAAGCAAAAATGAACTACTGGGACTTCAAGATAAAAACCTTCTGCAAAGGGAACAATCAACAAAACTAAAAAGCAACCTTCAGGATGGGAAAAGATATTTGCAAATGACATCTGATAAAGGGTTAGTATCCAAAATCTATAAAGAACTCCTCCCCAGGAAGCTCCTCTGCAGCATCTCAGGTAGACTGCAGATAGGTTACAAGAAAAGATCACATACTTTCTCTAAAATTGGATTATGTTACTAATTTATTAGTAAATGATACAGACAAGTAGCCTAAGTACAGAAACCACATAGGGCAAGAGCAGCCGATGCAACATATCTTTCTTAGCTCTTCCTTGGGCCTTTGGTTTCCCAAGGAATTGTGCAGCTGCTGGTGATAACTCCGCAAAGGCTCAATCCCACCACTGTCCAAATTCTTGATCCTCTGCTATGTCTCTCTTCCCTTTCTACACTCATGGGATACATAACCATTTTGGAAGAACTTGCATTAAAAATGTAAACACTTCCATTACAAGGAAACTTTTAGAACATCTAGACCCCTTGATTATATAACAAAACTCAGCTTCGGAAAGTAGAGTCAAAGTAAGTCTCTAAATAATATCTATATCCTCAGTGTCTCAGAAGCTTCCTCCTTAGCATTTGACACCTCTGAGGTACTAATTTACCTGTTTGCTTACTGACAAAGTAGCAAGCCAATTACATTTTGAATGTCATTACTACTAATGTTGAACATTTACAAGATCCTTTCACCTCAGTGGTTCAGCTACTAAATTTAGGTCCAAGGACCAAAGGCATAGATCCACCTCTCTCGAACACCAAAAGTAAATTCTGTGGTCTCATTACAACTTGAAAAATCTCAAATATTGTGTTTGTGAAATGACAATATAATTGTTTATATGATATATATAACTGTCAACTGACTGAACTATGAGCTCCTCAAAAAAGAACTATTAATTTTTTAATTCTGTACTCCCTGGGCTTGTACAGCCCCTTAAATATAGCACAGTAGTTAAAAGCAATGGCTTTGCATTTAAGGCTTAAATGGTAGTCTTGGCTCTGCCACTGACTAGCTGTGGACTTTGGGGAGAGTTACTTATGTGGTCTAATGCTCATTTTCTTCCTCTGTAGAATGAAAATAAAACTTGCACCTCCTATGGTTTTTCAGGAGTATTAGCATGTGTGTGTGTGTGTGTGTGTGTGTGTGTGTGTGTGTGTGTGTGTCTAGAATCAAAAGCCTTACTTAGCACAGTAACAGGCACATCATGAGCATTCAATAAATATGAGCCATTTAATTATTATTTTAGTATTTAACCATTTTATTTTTATTATGTTCAATTAGCCAACATATAGTACATCATTAGTTTTTGATGTAATGTTCAATTTCATTTTCAGTTGACAATATAGTGATTCAACACTTCCTTGCAGCCCATGGCGCTCATTACACATGTCCTCCTTAATCCCTATCACCTACTTCATCGCTCCCCCCATCCACCTCCTCTCTGGCAACCATCATTTTGTTCTGTATAGTTAAGAGTCTATTTCTTGGTTTGCCTGTCTCTCTCACTCTCTTTTTTCCCCCTATGTTGCCAATTTGTTTTATTTCTTAATTTCCACATGAATGAAATCATGTATTTGTCTTCCTCTGATTTATTTCACATAGCACAGTACTCTCTAGCTTCACCCAGGTCACTGACAAGAATTCATTCTTTTATGTGTCCAAGCATATATACACCACATGTTTATCCATTCATCTATCCCTGAACACCTGGGCTGCTTCCATATCTTGGCTATTGTAAATAATGCTGCAATAAACACAGTGGTGCATGTATCCCCTTGAATTAGTGTTTTTCAAATTCTTTCGGTAAGCACCCAGTAGTGTGACTGCTAGATAGCACTGTAAGGTAGTTCTATTTTTAACTTTTTGAGGAACCGCTATACTGTTTCCCAGAGCAGCTGTATCAGTTTGCTTTGCTGCCAACAGTGCACAAGGGTTCCTTTTTCTCCATATACCCACCTATGGTTTCTTAATGTTGTTGGTTTTAGCCATTCTGACAGGTGTTGGGTGATATCTCATTGTAGACTTGATTTGCATTTCCCTGACGGTAAGTGATGACAAACATCTTTTCAGGTGTCTGCTGGCCATCTGGATATCTCCTTTGGAGAAATGTCTGTTCATCTCTTCTGTCCATATTTAGTTGGATTATTTGTTTCTTGGGTGTTGAGTTTTACACTTTCTTTATTATTTTGGATACAGATATCATTTATCAGATATGTCATTTGCAAATATTTTCTTCCAATCCATATGTTGCCTGCTAGTTTTGTTGACTGTTTCCTTCACCATATAAAAGTTTTTTATTTTGATGTAATCCCAATAGTTTATTTTTGCTTTTGTTTCCCTTGCCTCAGGAGACATATCTAGAAAAAAAGTTGCTATGAATAATGTCAAAGAGATTACTGCCAGTGTTCACTTCTAGGATTTTAATGATTTGAGGTCTTATATTTAGCTCTTTAATGTATTTTGAATTTAATTTCATGTATGCTGCATGAAAGTGGTCTGTTTATTTCTTTTGCATGGAGCCATCCAGTTTTCCTAACACCATTTATTGAACAGACTTTCCTTTCCCATTTGATATTCTTTCCTGCTTTGTCAGGATTAATTGAACATATGGTTGTGGGTTCATTTCTGGGTTTTCTATTGTGTTCCATTGATCTATGTGTCTATTTCCCCCCCCCTCCCCGGACGGTGATGCATTGATTACTACATCTTTATAACTTGAAGTCCAGACTATTTATTTATTTATTCATTTATGTGAGAGAGAGAGAAAGAATGAGCAGGGGGAGGGGCAGAGGGAAAGCAGAAAGGGAGAGGCAAACTCCCCACTGAGCAGGAAGCCTGACCCAAGACCTTGGGATCATGACTTGAGCCAAAGGCAGATGCTTAACTGACTGTAGCTTTGGTTTTCTTATCAAGATTGTCTTGACTATTGGGGGTCTTTCGTTGTCCCACACACATTTTAGGATTGTTTTTTCTACCTCTGTAAAAAATGCTGGTGTTATTTTGATAGAGATTTTATGAAATATGTGGATTGCTTTGAGTAGTATAGATATTTTAATAGTAATCCATAAGCATGGAATGTCTTTCCATTTGTGTCATTTTCAATTTCTTTCATCAATGTTTTACAGTTTTCAGAGTATAGATAGGTCTTTCAATTCTTTGGTTAGATTTATTCCTAGGTATCTTACTATTTTTGGTGCATTTGTAATTGGGATTGTTTTCTTAATTTCTCTTCCTGCTGCTTCATTATTGGTACGTAGAAATGCAACAGATTTCTGTACATTGATTTTGTATCCTGAGACTTTACTGAATTTATGTATCAGTTCTAGAAGTTTTTTGGTGGAGTCTTTGGGTTTACTATAGATAGTATCATGTCATCTGCAAGTAGTGAAAGTTTTACTTCTTCCTTACCGATTTGGATGCCTTTTCTTTCTTTTTGTTGTCTGATTGTCATGACTAGAACTTCTAATACTATGTTGAATAAAAGAGGTGAGAGTGGACATCCTTGCCTTGTTGCTGTCCTTGGGGGAAAAAGCTCTCAAATTCTCCCCATTGAGGATAAATATTAGCTATCAGTTTTTCATATATGGACTTTATTACACTGAGGTATGTTCCCTCGAAACCTACTTTGTAGAGAGTATTTATCATGAGTGGATGTTTTACTTTGTCAAATGATTTTTCTGCCTGTATTGAAATGATCATAAAGTTGTTATCCTTTCTTTTATTGATTTGATGTATCAAATTATTTGCAAATATTGAACCACTCTTGCAACCCAGGAATAAATCCCACCTGATCTTGATGAATAACTTTTTCAATGCATTCCTGTATTTGGTTTGCTAGTATTTTATTAAAGAATATTGCATCTATGCTCACCAGAGATATTGGCCTATAGTTCTCTTTTTCAGTGGTGTCTTTTTCTGGTTTTGGTATGAGGATAATGCTGGCTTCATAGGATGAATTTGGAAGTTTTCCTTCCTTTCCTATATTTTGGAATAGTTTGAGAAGAATAGATATTAACTCTTCTTTAAATGTTTGATAGAATTCCCCTGGGAAGCCATCTGCTCCTGTACTTCTGTTTTTTGGGGAGATTTTTGATTACTGATTCAATTTCTTTGCTGGTTACCAGTCTGTTCAAGTTTTCTACTTCCTTCTGTTCCGGTTTTGGTAGGCTATATGTTTCTAGGAATTTACCCATTTCTTCTGGATTGCCCAATTTTGTTGATATATAGTTTTTCTAATAGTCTCTTATAATTGTTTGTATTTCTGTGGTATTGGTTGTTATTTGTCCTCTCATTTGTGATTTTATTTATTTGAATCCTTTAGCTTTTTTTCTTAATAATTCTGGCTAGAGACACCAATTTTCTTTTTATTTTTTAAAGAACTATCTTCTGATTCATTGATCTGTTCTATTTTTTTTTAGTTTGATATCATTTATTTCTCTTCTAATTATTTCCTTCCTTCTGCTGGTTTTGGGTTTTGTTCATTGATGTTTTTCTAGCTCCTTTTGGTATAAAGTTAGGTTGTTTGAGATATTTCTTCTTCCTAAGGTAGGCCTGTTGTGCCATAAACTTCCTTCTTAGAACCACTTTTGCTACATGCCAAAGGTTTTAGACTGTTGTGTTTTCATTTTCATTTGTTTCCATGTAATTTTTTATTTCTTCTTTTATTTTCTGGTTGACATTCACTGTTTAATAGCATATTATTTAACCTTCCTGTATTTATGGTATTTCCAAATTTTTTCTTGTGGTTGACTTCTAGTTTCATACCATTGTGGGCAAAAACAGTGCTTGGTATGATTTCAATCTTCTTGAATTTGTTTAGGCTTGTTTTGTTGCCTAATATGTGAACTATTCTGGAGAATATTCCATGTGCACTTGAAAAGAATGTGTATTCTACTGTTTTAGTATGAAGTGCTGTGAATATATGTGTTAAGTCCATCAGACCCAATGTCTCAGTCAAAGCTTGTTGTCAGAGCTTGTCAGAGCTTGTTGATTTTTTGTTTAGATAATCTGTCACTTGATGCAAGTAGGGTGTAAAAGTCGCCTACTGCTATTGTATTACTATTAATTAGTTCCTTAATGTATGTTATTAACTGTTCTATGTACTGGGGTGTTTCTATGTTGGTTGCATAAATATTTACAATTGTTATACCTTCTTATTGGATTGTTCCTTTATTATCATACAGTACTTGTCTCTTGTTGCAGTCTTTGTTTTAAAATCTATTTTGTCCAATGAAAGTATAGCTACTCAAGGTTTCTTTTGATATCCACTTGTATGATAGATGTTTTTCCATCTCATCACTTTCAATATGAAAGTGTGTTTAGGTCTAAAATGAGTCTCCTGTGGGCAGCATATAGATGGGTCTTGTTTCTTTGTTTTTTCTATTGATTCTGTCACCCCATGTCTTTTGATTGGAGCATTTAGTCCATTTACATTCAAAGTAATTATTGATAGATATATACTTATTGCCATTTTATTATTTGTTTTGTGGTTGTTTCTGAAGATTTTCTCTGATCCTCTCTTGTTTTTCCTCTCTTTAAGAAGTTTTGAGATTTTCTTCAGTGATATATTTGGATTTCTTTCCTCTTATTTTTTGCATATTTATTAGTGATTTTTGATATATGGTTACCACTAGGTTTGTATAAAACCTCCTTTCCATTTAGCAGTCTCTATTAAGTTGATGGTCATATAAGATTGAACCCTACTTTTCTCCTCTCCTCCCCATGTCTTATGTATATATTATTATATTTCATATCTTTTTTGTGAACTCCTTAATTTTTTACAGATATATTCATTTTTATTGCTTTTGTGTTTCCTACACAAAAGTGTAGGAAGTGACCACAAGTGTGGTCTCTACTTTCTACTCAGAAACCCCTTTAATATTTCTTGCAAGGCAGATTTAGTGGTCAGGAACTCCTTTAGTTTTCATTTGTCTGGGAAACTCTTTATCTCTCCTATTCTGAATGATAGACATTTTGGATAAAGAATTCTTGGGTACATTTCCATTTAGCACTTTGAATATACCATGCCATTCTCTTCTGGCTTACAAAGTTTCTGTTGAAAATCCTCTGCAAACCTTATGGGATTTCCCTTGTAAGTTACTGACTCTTATGTCTTGTTGCTTTTAGAATTTTTTCTTTATCACTACATTTTGCCAGCTTAATTTCAGTATGTCTTAGTGTGAGTCTGCTTCTGTTTATTTTGATAGGAGTTCTCTGCACCTCCTTGATCTGGGTATCTGTTTCTTTCCCAAGATTAGGGAAGTTTTCACACAATATTTCTTCAAATAAATTTTTGCCCCCTTTTCTTACTCTTCTTCTGAGACTCCTATGCATAATTCTTTTTCCTCTCTTTTGTTCAGATTGATTATTTTCCATTATTCTGTCTTAATTATTCCATTATTCCATAATTATTCCATTATTCTGTCACTAATTAGTTCCTAGGCTTCTTCCATCCTGTTGTTCATTCCGTCAAGTGTGTTCTTATTTTGTATTAAGCCCATTATCTCTCTCATGTTATTCCTTATCTCTGTGTTAAGGGTTGCATTCACGTCCTCCATGATTTTCTCAAATCCTGTGACAACCCTTGTGATTGTTGCTGTAAATTCTCTATCAAGCATGTTATTTATGTCTGTTTCAATTAGATCTCTGGCTGTGATCTTGTCCTATTCTTTCATTTGGGATAAATTTCTCTGTCTCCTCATTTTGTCTGCCTCTCTGTGTTAAGAAAGTCCACTGTATCTTCTGCTATTCAAAGAAGTTAGTTTATGAAGAGGAGGTCCTAGAATGCTCCGCAGTGCAGTGTCTCCTATTCACCAGAACCTGTCACTTTACAGGACTGTCTATATGTGTTGCTTATGCCCTGCTGTTGTGTCTGAGCCACTTTTCCTTTCAGTGCAGTCATCTGCACTGAATTTCTTCCTGTTGTGTGCTGTACTTGCTCTCTGTGGTGTAGTGGGATCAAGGCAGACCAGCTCTTAGGGGGAGTGCCCATTAGGGAACCTGAAAACAGGGCAGTGATATTACAAAATTTGCATTGGGTCACAGTCCTATGCTGGATCCCCCAAAGGACTGCTGGCATTGTAAGGCTGAGCACGAAGCATGGCTATGACAAGGCATGGCTAGATCCAGCACACAATGGTGGCTGGGGGACCTGTCTGGGTGATGGTAGTTGTGCACATGGAGGCTAGGTGGGTCACAGGTACTAACAAAATCTCTCCTAAACCCAAGGCAGAGGTAGCAGGCTTGGAGTGGGGAGTCCTCAGGAGAATTCATGGGAAAGGTATACTGCTAGCAGTTTTGTTAGCAAGAATCGTGTAGCAATGCCTCCCACAGATGGCTCTGTGCTTATGCTGGGGGGCGAAGGAGGAAAATGGTGCCTGCCAGCTCCTCGTTTCTGGAAAAGTCCCCCAACATGCTCCGAAATCAGTATGAACAGATCTTTCTCCTGTTTGCCCCCTGCATTGTGTAAACTGCCTTTTTTATTTGCCTCTTTGTGCTAGCTGCTGCCCCTTTGAGGGTAGCAATCCAGCTCTCTCTCACCCTCCAGACTTGTCCACTGCTGAGTCAGCTGACTTTTAAAAACTCCAGGCTCCAAGTCCAACTAGTTTTAAAAACTCTCAGAATTCAGCCTTTCTAGTTTTTAGAGCCAAATATTATGAGGATTAGTCTTCCCCATATGAGCTCCCTGGTGTAACAGACCATTTCTCTGCCTTTTCGCCACACACAACGCTCTCCATCCTATAGACCACTTCCTTCCTCCTTTCTGACCCTCCTAAATTTTCAGATGTAGATTCTTTTCTATATTTAGTAGCAGAGTTTGTTCTGCCAGTCCAGATCACTCTCCAGCTTACTGAATTAGATATAGATGATATCTAATCATAAATGCAGGGTCCTCCTACTCCATCATCTTCCCAAGCTCTCTGTCTGAGCCATTTTTAATGATTACTTTCATCATCATCATCAGCGTCATCATTATCATCATCACTACCATTTTTAACACTCAATAATTATATGCCAAATATTCTTTACACAAAGGAAAGTAATTCCCCTTTATAAAGTTATTGTATTAAATTAAAGATTTTTAAAGAATTTAGCTCAATGCCTGGCACATAATCAATGCTTTAAATTTTGGCTCATATTATTTCTTAATCCAAAATAAAAGTTAGGGCTGACAGGGATCTCAGAGACAAACTAATGGGTCCCTTGCTGCAACAGAGATTACTAGTTGCCTACCCAATATCTCTTCTTCCTTAATAACAGAGCCCTCATATTGTTTAGCATTATACTCAGCTAAAATATGAAGCAACTCAATTTCCCCAATAGTGGTAAACAGTCAAATGTAGGAGGAAGTTACTGAGTCGAATTTTTAGGTTAAAAGTCTTTAAATACAACTGACTTAGCTGGAAGGTGTGCCCTCTTCTATCATGCTTTCTAAAATTGGAACACAATGGCTAGACCTGTTGTAGCCATCTTTAAATGAAGAATTAATTCTTAAAGATAGAAGCCAAGAGCTACACATGGTAGAACAGAAAAACAGAAGAAGCCTAGATCTCTCATGACTTCATGAAGGCCTGAATTGCATACCTCCCGACTTTTTTTTTATGTGAAAGAAAAAGAAACCCTTACATTGTCAAACAAGTATTGTTTGGGGTTTCTTTGTTTTGTGTAGGGAAAGCTAATATTAACTAATGTACTTGCCTTCAATTATGCCATAGCAGAAATGAGATTTTTCCCTGTTAGTTTATGCCCTACACAAGGAAACCCATAATACTTGTGCTCACACAGAAGGGATGACCAATTTTTTTTTCTTTTTTTTAGGGACATTTTTCCTGTAAGGTTAGTCAATCAAAGTTAGTATCAGTAACAACTGATACTACATTCAGTCTCTTTTTACTTCATCAACAAATTATCTCCTTTCCCTAAACTACTATGGCTTTCACCATCTAAACTGCATCATTTAACATTTTATTTTAAAATATTTTCTGTTTTCTAGTTCTCCCTAATGTCCATGTCAGCTTAAATGAATTATAAACTTCTATGAAGTAAGGAGTCACAAACATCTGGGTACTAACTCTGGTTCTGGATGTACTAACTGTGTAACTTGTGTTTCTTCATCTATAAAATGGGATAATGTCATCCATTAGAGCATATGTGGAAGTTAAATTATACATGTAAGGCATATAAAACACCCTGAACAGCGATTAGCATAGAGAAATCAATTATTAAATCTTAGGATTTTTTTTTTCCTCTTTGTCACCACACCTCTATTATCTGTTGAATCCAGAATTTCAGAAAAGAAAGGAATTCTCCAAAAGGCGTCTCCATGTCTCTGTCCCTTTTTCCTTGACTATGTAGACTGAAGGCATAGATTGACTTTTCTAGTTCTGAAAGCAAAGAAATTTTTGGCATATGTTCATCTCTTTGTTGGCTTATTGAAGAAGCATGAGCTGGAGGCCTCAAGAGGTTCCCACAGGAGCTTGCTAAAATTTTCTGAACATGTTCAGACATTAGATCTCTATTGCTAGAACCCAAAGGAACACAAATCATCTTATCCAAAGACTTAGGAAGCTAATAGTTCATTATGAGCATGGCTTTGGAGAGTTCAGCTTTCAAAAGAAAGAGAATCTATGTTTTCTATTTCACTTCCTGAAGACTACTGTAAGACTAGCAGAATCATAGAAGGAATTATTGATAATGGCCCCATAATGCCCTTCTATTTGGAGTCCTGCTTAGCTGGGGCAATATACAATTCCATTACCATTTCAGGGGAATCCAAGGACCATGTAGAGGTATTTATATGAAACAGCACCACAGAATGAACAGCAAGGACAAGAATGTCAGGAGAGAATAGGAACTTGGAAATTCAGGGAATTCAAACATTCTCCTCTTCTCTAAATGTTCATCCAGAGGAACAAAAGAAAACATCAACTGGCTGATAATGATGTACTTTAACTACTGGATAGGACTGTCCTTTATTAAACATGCTCTATGTTACAGACATCAACAAGGCACAATATGTGCATAATCTCACTGTAATCCTATATAATGCACATAATTTGCATTTTTCAGCTGAAGCCAATGTGGATGCCATGTTAGGCCCAAGGTCACACTACTAGCTCATAGGAAAATAAATATTAAATACAGTCTTAACATACGTCTGTCTCAGAATAAAGTTGTGCTCTTTCTAAAATAACCAGTTTGGGGGATGCCTGGGTGGCTCAGTGGGTTAAAGCCTCTGCCTTCGGCTCAGGTCATGATCTCAGGGTCCTGGGATCAAGCCCCGCATCGGGCTCTCTGCTCAGTAGGGAGCCTGCTTCCTCCTCTCTCTCTCTCTCTGCCTCCCTCTCTGCCTACTTGTGATCTGTCAAATAAATAAATAACATCTTTAGAAAAAAATAAAAAATAAATAAAATAACCAGTTTGAAAAAGCAACCATAATATGAGGATCTACCATATGCTTAATAGAAAAAGAATCCTAAATATTTTGGAAGATATTATCTTTATCACAAACTCAGAATAGAGAAATTGTTTCTATATGTGTTCTATATCAGTATTGTTTGAACATGAGCCTTTACTGAGGACCTCTTCAGTTGTGTTAGTTTGAGAAGTAAACACCAAGATGAGATTAGACATGCAAAGGATATATTGTGGGAAATGTCTCCAAAGAATAAACAGGAAAAATAATAAGTAGGTTCAGAGAGCCTTTGGACTGCAATGCAGGTCTGACATCTGTGAAAGGAGAGAGAAAACAGAGGATTGTGTAGAAGGGTCTTGGGCTTAGCATAGTTCTAAGAGATGGACAAGGACTAGAATCCCTGCACTGTTCTCAGTCACTGGATGGTAGTAGCATACTCTGTGGTAGAAGATATGAGAAACACCTTTCCACAGATACAACAGAACAATGCCTGGACTTCACAGATCTATTTCTTCACAGATTCAGGGAGCAGCTCCTACATGATCCCTGTGGGCCTCTCAGAAAGGAGGTTAGTGAGATGAACTACCTTTTCCAACACTGCAGTTCAGGCCCTAACCAATATTCATCCTCTCCCTCCTCCAGTAGCCATTTTAAATTCTCCTCATTCTAAATGCCACAACCATCACTTCAGGAAATTGCACAATCTTACCTACTGGTATGCCTTAAACCTTCATTCCTGAGACTTCTGAGTCCCTAATAATCATAGCCTTCTGTTGCAGGAATTTCTACATATGTCCATTTAAAGTTAAAATGGTCTAAAGGAATATCAAGAGGTGTTTAAGATGATCACTTGCTTTCCGAACATTTTCCTTCTTACCCTCACTGTGTAAAAGCCACCCTAGTTCATCTGATGGATCAGGATCAATTACTCTTGCCAAGATGATTATTCCTTTTGTATCCTGCTTACTATTATACACCAGAGATGCAAAATTTCCCAGTGGCAGCTTCAGCTTTAGTTCAATGGGACATTTACTGTGTCCCTTGATAAGAGTATACTCCCTTTATGGACTAGGACTGCCAATCTTCAGAGTCCAGAGATATAAGACAGAAACATAAATTTACTAGTAGGTCACAGGGTGACCTACCTACCCAGTAGGTAGTAGGTCACAGGGTGACCTACCTACCCAGTAGGTAGTAGGTCACAGGGTGACCTACCTACCCAGTAGGTAGTAGGTCA
>NW_019154093.1:19217712-19267668 GCF_002288905.1 Enhydra lutris kenyoni
GCAGGGTGTGGTACCACTCCTACTCCTACCCTTTGGTTCATGGACCCACATATTCTTTCCATTAGGAACACAGCGTCATAAGAGGTGTATTTTACAAGTCTCTTATTTAATGCATATTTACTGAAAAAAAGTACCACATCCTTTCATAGTGTTTCATCCAAACTGGTTTTTCAACTCTGTCTTCAAAAGGCTAGTCCAGTGTTCCTGACACCAGATACTTCTGGATAGAATACTATATGATACAATCAGTGGATCCAAAGAAGATGGACCCCCTCCCACAATTTCTTTTCTGTGACAAACTTAACACTCAGAAGTACCACAACTCTGTATCATCTGAGGAAGCCTGAAATTACTCAGTGGCATCTGCTATTGCTCAGGGGCCACAATCAGAACTGGCCAGCACTGGAAACAGCAGGCATTGGGATAATGACTAGTAGGCAAAAACCTTTATTTGCTGGTCTTACTCATGGCCATGCCTGAACCCTGCTGATATCTGGAATGCTTGCAAATGAAGGTATCCTCAAAAAGTATATATCACTGTAGCATTATAGAACATTCTAAGTGTGCCCACTGCAATTGTTTCAACCACATTCCCCTACACTACACATCCTTGCCTCAAATATTTCATTCTTTCTCCTTTCACTTTCCTGATAAACTGGCAATAAGTTACATACTTCCCAGTAACTATATATATTCTCACCTCAAGAAACCTCTCCTTCTATACAAAGTGAATAGCCAGGTACACTGAAGTCCCACCCATTTGGGATAATTTCCCCTCTCCACCTTTTATGGCCACCTTCTATATGGTCATAATGCATGTACCATACATTTCTGGCTTTCATCCACATACTTAAGTAACATATCCATAAACACAGCCCAGGCCTCCTCTTCCTCTTTCAGCTGGTCTTACAGGATCAGTCCATAAGGCCATAGGTGACAGTAGAGAAGGAGAGCTGGTGCAACTGAGGAGGGTGAAATAGAAGTCTGAGCTACTTGCTTATGCAGTTTACTTGTGACCTCTGGTCCTACTCAAAATCAATCCCAGATGAAACATTTCCACTTTCTGATAGGACTGTCCAACTTTATGACTTGGTGCATTCAACAGAAGCCAGCTTATAATTGATGGTTCCAAATGGTTGGTCAGTTGGTGCCTCATTGTAAAGGTTACCATCTCTATCCGAGGCCAGTAACATGCCAGGAGCTATTCCTCAAAAGGCACATCATTCTCTACTGTGGATGGTATGGCCTTAATCTAGAATCCCTGTGTCCTAGGAAATGATTGTTCCACTAAGGTTCACTATATTACATCTCATATTATATCTCTTTCCAACAATGACACCTCCAACACCAAAGAGTCTGCGAAATTATATGACTCAAGAGGCAGCAGTGCCTACACCACAGGCTGACCTGCTATAGGTCACTCTAAAATCTGACAACCTAGGTGTAAAGCAGTATGAGCACTGGAGCAATTATTCTAGGTATGGAATATGTTGCCTCCAGAACCCAAGAGGCCACCAGGTGATATGCTTTCTTCCATGTGATAGAGAGTGAAAGGTGTAGCTTTGTCTTTTATATTAGAGGGGATACTCAGGCATCCCTCTGACAACTGGACTTCTAAAAACTACACTGAAGAGGAAGGACTCTGAATTTTCATAAGGTTAATCTCATACCGTCTGGTGTACCCGTGTCCTAGCAAAGCATCCATACTGTCCTACCAGCACGATATCACTGACGTAATGGGTTAGTGTTATGTTCTGTTCCAGGCTGTCTAGATCTCTTCAGACTATATTATGACAGAGGACAAGAGAGTTAACATAGCCTTGGGGCAAAAATGAAAATGAATATGAATATTGTTTTCCATTCCATGTAAAAGCAAACTGCTTCTTATCCTCTTCTCTAGTTGAAACAGAAAACTATTATTTGCCATATCATACTATGTATGACATCCATTAATTTTCTCTAGCAATGATATCACATTAAATTTGGCAATTGCAATTGGGGCAACTAGTTTATTGAGCCTGTAGCAGTCTATAATTATTTTAAGAAATCCATCTTTCTTTCAAGGGCCAAATTTGGTGACTAAAATGGAAATATGACAGAGACCACCACCCTGCATCCTTTAGAACAGTGTCATCAAACTACAACCCACAAGTCAAATCCAGCCGGGTGCCTGATTTTATAAATAAAGCTTTACTGGACTATAGCCACATTCATTTACATATTGCCTATGAGTAGTTTCATAGTAAAATGGTAGAGCTGAATAACTCTGACAGAGACAGTATGGCCCAAGAGGTATAAAATATTTATTACTTGGCCATATGTAGAAAAATTTTGCTGATAGTTGTTTTAGAACTTTAATAGTGGTACTATCCCTGCCATTCCTTCTAACCACCCTCAGGATGTGATTTTATTTCTTATTTACAATCTTGGCTGAGGGAATGGTCAGTTGAAGAGATTTATACTTGGTCCTCCCCACTATGATAGTTCTTATTCCAATAAGCCAAGGATATTAATATGAAGATTACTCCAACTGCCAATACATCAATGCCAATTACAAACTTGAGGATTGGGGAAATGACTATTTGGTTGTTCTAGAAAGACAGTGGAGTCACTGTGAGCTAGACCTTAATAATGACTTCATTTATTACTGACCCCCCGCAATACCCTAACAAAAGCACCATGATGGTATTTTGAGTTTCTGCATATCAATCTAAACTCAGATCCTGTGACCAATATCCTTGAAATTCTTAGTTGTTCCCCTTTCCTTGATGTATAGTTACCCAAATAAATGGTCATGGCACAATAAATGGTCCTTTAGAGAAGGACTAGTGGAATAATTACAGAATGTGTATACCACAGTACTGTAGGCTCCTCTCTCAAAGAAACATGGCCACTTTTTCAGTCAATGTATTCTAGATATGAAAATTGCTTTGGACCAAAAAAATAAGTAGGGGATAGTGACTTTTGGGAAATGGATCCTCCATTCTTCCCTTTTTCTAGCTGTGGATATTAAATAGTACCTTTATGGGCTGTCCATCCAGTCTGCCACTAGAAACACCATAGTTATTAGTCATCTCCTCAACTCCCTGAAAGGCAAGCCCTCTTGGCTGTCATTTAAACCTTGCCTATAATTAAGATAATTATGGCCTTCTGCCTCCTGGTGGATAACCATCACCAGCTGGCCTCTATTACTTCAAATTCCCATTATCACAAAAGATACTAGTAAGTCCAGCTCTATGACAGCTTCTCTTACCATCATCCATAGCCTGCAGAGGAGAGCCATTACTAACTTTTTCGTCAGCCCTATTATTCTTCCTTTATTACATCTCAAGGCACTCGGGCATTTAATTCACTGTGAGCCACCACTTTCTCTAGGCTTCTGAAAGTTACCTCATGGTATTTGCCCCATTCCTGTGAGATGATTGCCTAGGTATTAAATCCCATGTTATGAGAAAGTACACCCAGGTAAATTAATTCTTGCATATCTATTTTTACTTTCCACACTCTTTAATCAATCACCCTCAAAATCCAACCTCCTGACTTCTGGAAGATATGCTAATTAATTGTTATAGCTGCTTTGGTTTATAATTTCTTTCTTTATCAGGCCTATCAAATATTAGCATGCTGGGAATTAAACCTAGCCATAGCCTGGCAACCAGGACAAGAGATGGGGCAACTTCTCCAGGGGACACCTGTTCCCTTGCAGGGGAGCAGCCTCTTCAGTATCTTCCAGCACCAAGGATGTCCTAGCTCTTACTTCCAAAATTGGAGGGTTTAGAGGGATCTGAAGAATGCAAGTCCTCAAGGACATATGTCCAGAATGCAAGTCCTTAAGGACGTAATTCCAAATATTCTGATCACATATGTCAGGATCTCAGGTTTAAAAACCAAGCTTGTGGGGCACCTGGGTGGTTCAGTAGGTTAAGCCTCTGCCTTCAGCTCAGGTCATGATCTCAGGGTCCTAGGATGGAGCCCCACATCGGGCTCTCTGCTCAGCAGGGAGCCTGCTTCCTCCTCTCTCTGTCTGCCCGCCTCTCTGCCTACTTGTGATCTCTCTCTGTCAAATAAATAAATAAAATCTTTTAAAAATAAATAAATAACAGTAAAACGTATCAATGAAACTAGAAGCTGGTTTTTTGAAAGAATCAATAAGATCGATAAACCATTGGCCACATTAATCCAAAAGAAAAGAGAGAAAGCCCAAATTCATAAAATAATGAATGAAAGGGAGAGATCACAACACCAAGGAAGTAGAAACAATCATCAGAAGTTATTATCAACAGTTATATGCCAATAAGCCAAGCAACCTAGATGAAATGGATGCATTCCTGGAAAACTATAAACTCCCAAAATTGAACCATGAAGAAATTGACAACCTGGATAGACCGATATCTAGTAACGAGACTGAAGCAGTGATCAAAAACCTCCCAAAAAACAAGAGCCCAGGACTTGACGGATTCCCTGGGGAATTCTACCAAACTTTCAAAGAAGAAATAACACCTATTCTCCTGAAGCCGTTTCAAAAAATTGAAGCAGAGGGACGCCTGGGTGGCTCAGTTGGTTAAGCAGCAGTCTTCGGCTCAGGTCATGATCCCAGCGTCCTGGGATCGAGTCCCACATCGGGCTCCTTGCTCATCACGGAGCCTGCTTCTCCCTCTGCCTCTGCCTGCCATTCTGTCTGCCTGTGCTTGCTCTCTCTCCCTCTCTCTCTCTCTGAAAAATAAATAAATAAAATCTTTAAAAAAAAAATTGAAGCAGAAGGAAAACTTCCAGACTCTTTCTATGAAGCCAGCATTACCCTGATCCCCAAACCAGGCAAAGACCCTACCAGAAAGGAGAATTTCAGACCAATATTACTGATGAATATGGATGCTAAGATTCTCAACAAGATCCTAGCAATCAGGATTCAACAACACATTAAAAAGCTTATCCACCATGACCAGGTGGGATTCATCCCTGGGCTACAAGGATGGTTCAACATTCACAAATCAATCAATGTGATAGAACAAATCAATAAGAGAAGAGAGAAGAACCACATGGTCCTCTCAATGGATGCAGAAAAAGCATTTGACAAAATCCAGCATCCGTTCCTGATTAAAACGCTTCAAAGTATAGGGACAGAGGGAACATTCCTGAACTTCATAAAATCTATCTATGAAAGACCCACAGCAAATATCATCCTCAATGGGAAAAAGCTTGCAGCCTTCCCGTTGAGATCAGGAACACGACAAGGGTGCCCACTCTCACCACTCTTGTTCAACATAGTATTAAAAGTCCTAGCAACAGCAATCAGACAACAAAGAGAAATAAAAGGTATCCAAATTGGCAATGAAGAAGTCAAACTCTCTCTCTTCGCAGATGACATGATTCTTTATATGGAAAACCCAAAAGACTCCACCCCCAAACTACTAGAACTCATACAGCAATTCAGTAATGTGGCAGGATACAAAGTCAACTTACAGAAATCAGTGGCTTTCTTACACACTAACAATGAAAATACAGAAAGGGAAATTAGAGAATCAATTCCCTTTACTATAGCACCAAGAACCATAAGATACCCGGGAATAAACCTAACCAAAGAGGTAAAGGAACTGTACTCAAGGAACTACAGAACACTCATGAAAGAAATTGAAGAAGACACAAAAAGATGGAAGACCATTCCATGCTCTTGGATCGGAAGAATTAACATTGTTAAAATGTCTATACTTCCTAGAGCAATCTATACTTTTAATGGCATTCCGATAAAAATTCCACCGGTATTTTTCAAAGAGCTGGAGCAAATAATCCTAAAATTTGTATGGAAACAGAAGAGACCCCGAATCGCTAAGGAAATGTTGAAAAACAAAAATAAACTGGCGGCATCACGTTACCTGATTTCAAACTTTACTACAAAGCCGTGATCACCAAGACAGCATGGTACTGGCATAAAAACAGACACATAGACCAGTGGAACAGAGTAGAGAGCCCAGATATGGACCCTCAACTCTATGGTCAATTAATCTTCGACAAAACATGAAAAATATACAGTGGAAAAAAGACAGTCTCTTCAATAAATGGTGCTGGGAAAACTGGACAGCTATATGTGGAAGAATGAAACGCGACCATTCTCTTACACCGTACACAAAGATAAACTCAAAATGGATAAAAGACCTCAACGTGAAACAGGAATCCATCAGAGTCCTAGAGGAGAACATAGGCAGTAACCTCTTTGATATCAGCCACAGCAACTTCTTTCAAGATATGTCTCCAAAGGCAAAGGAAACAAAAGCGAAGATGAACTTTTGGGACTTCATCAAGATCAAAAGCTTCTGTACATCAAAGGAAACAGTCAAGAAAACAAAGAGGCAACCCACAGAATGGGAGAAGATATTTGCAAATGACAGTACAGACAAAAGGTTGATATCCAGGATCTATAAAGAACTCCTCAAACTCAACACACACAAAACAGACAATCATATCAAAAAATGGGCAGAAGATATGAACAGACACTTCTTCAATGAAGACATACAAATGGCTATCAGACCCATGAAAAAATGTTCATCATCACTAGCCATCAGGGAGATTCAAATTAAAACCACATTGAGATACCACCTTACACCACTTAGAATGGCCAAAATTAGCAAGACAGGAAACAACATGTGTTGGAGGGGATGTGGAGAAAGGGGAACCCTCTTCTACTGTTGGTGGGAATGCAAGTTGGTGCAGCCACTTTGGAGAACACTGTGGAGATTACTCAAGAAATTAAAAATAGAGATTCCCTATGACCCTGCCATTGCACGACTGGGTATTTACCCCAAAGATACAGATATAGTGAAAAGAAGGGCCATCTGTACCCCAATGTTTATAGCAGCAATGGCCACGGTCGCCAAACTGTGGAAAGAACCAAGATGCCCTTCAACGGACGAATGGATAAGGAAGACGTGGTCCATATACACTATGGAGTATTATGCCTCCATCAGAAAGGATGAATACCCAACTTTTGTAGCAACATGGACGGGACTGGAAGAGATTATGCTGAGTGAAATAAGTCAAGCAGAGAGAGCCAATTATCATATGGTTTCACTTATTTGTGGAGCATAACAAATAGCATGGAGGACAAGGGGAGATGAAGAGGAGAAGGGAGTTGAGGGAAATTGGAAGGGGAGGTGAACCATGAGAGACTATGGACTCTGAAAAACAATCTGAGGGTTTTGAAGGGGCGGGGGGTGGGAGGTTGGGGGAACCAGGTGGTGGATATCAGAGAGGGCACGGATTGCACGGAGCACTGGGTGTGGTGCAAAAATAATCAATACTGTTATGCTGAAAAAACAAAAAATTTTTTAAAAAAGTATACTACATATGAAAAAAAATAAAAAAATAAAAATAGATAAAGAAAAATAAAAACTAAGCTTGTGACCTTAGTATTATAGAGGGACTTTGGCTTTAAACATTTCTGAACCTGTGCCACTCTAACAAGTTCTGAGTCTGTTTCTCTACTGAATCCACTCTTCTACTGCAAGATATCCACCAAAGGAACCCTCTGGCTCTCACATTTTGCCCTTAACCATTTGTTATTATTTCTCATTATCCTTCTGAAGGGCATCAATGTAGTTTAGCAGTAACCAGCCAACTCCACAGTACTTGTGGACATTGTTTTCTCTAGATCTTTAAAATACTTAATTTATTGCAGTTACAGGAAAATTCCCTACACTGGCATATTTTCAGAGATCATCATTGGTTAAATCTTCAACTGGGTAGGCATCTTGTGCTCCATATAACACTCAGGATACCGTCTTCTTTGTCTGCAAGACAGGGAGTGAGCCATTTCTACAACACTATCTTATTGCTTGTCTACACAGACCATCCTATTCTTAGTACCACCTGTATTAATTCCATTATTCTGAGAAGCAGGTAGCCATAAGGTTAGACAGGCAACAGATTTCTTGAGGTAAATAAATGTGAAAGAATAAGGGAAAGGACACAGGGAGAGCACTCACAACACATGACACAGCAAATACATGTGAAAAGATGGGGGAATGAAGGATAACTGGGTAGGAAGGCTCTCAGACTACAAAATGGTTCTAAGACAGTCTATTCCAAATCAATAGAGAGTCCTGTGTCCAACTTGATGATTAGAAGAGCCCTTTATCACACAAGAATGTTGCAAGAATTAATACCCTACCATGCTTAGTCACTGGCCAGGAGTAGTCAACAAGTTATATGGTGTCAGAGTGAATGTGCTGATGGATCCAGAAGGGCAAAATTCTGGCTGTCAGTTAACTATGGTCCCCAAAGAGGGAGATAAGAGTGGTGTATTTCCATGGATCTCTTATCTGTGTACTCTGAGATATTCTGACATGATTCATACCATCAAAGAACTCACTGTACAGTGGAAGAAATTTATCTAAGAAGAGAATAAGAGACCAATTTGAATTTGGGGGAAAAAAAAAGTATGCTGGGTTTTATCAAAATAAAATATTAAAATTTAATATTACAGAGGGAGCCTGGGATGATGGTGACATAATCTCCTTCATTTTCCTTGATTGCTTTGCTATGTTGGTTAAATTATTATAAGGGCTAGGGAAATCTTCTTCATCACCACCTCTGAGAAAAAGAAAGATCTCACATGCACATCTGAGGTTTTGAAATCCTACCAAGATTTTATAAGTGAAAAGGGATGGAGAGCAGCTAACAAACCCAACATTACCCAGAGGGATATTTATGCACCAGTAGATTCTCTCTGGCCCAGATGGTAAGATTCTGTCTTAGCAGCTCATCTGGCCTCCTGCCTTTTGCCTTTTTACTTGGCTTGGTGAAAGCAGCCCACAGAATCACTTAGTCAGATCATCTTTAGCTCTCCCTATACAAAAAAGATACTCCCATCCCCCTTATCTTGCTAGTAAAACCATTTAGTCAGGCAAGACATAAGGGTTCCTTCTGTAACTAGTCTGCATAAGTATAGAACTGACTCTGTGATAGTAAGAAATACACTTGACATTACCTCCATTATACATGAAGACATAATCATCAATGCCCTTGTTGGGATACTCATATTTGATCATTCTAGAAGAAACTCAGGAAGATAAAATTTCTTACCAAAATGGGGGGAGGGATGGCAAAAATCCAGAAATAACACACAAAAAACAGATCTACAATAATTCAGAGGGAAAACACATCAGCCAACAGCATTGACTAATCTAGACTCAAAATTTAGTTCCTGGACCATCAGCATCAGATATACTTTGAAACTTGCTTTACAAAAGCCAACAAAGCATATATGCATCTATTAATAATTCAGCACAGATTTTGGAATATAACAGAAGCTCAATAAAAAATTGATAAAATATGAATATTAAAATAATAACAAAACTTTCTAGAAAGATATGATAAAGAAATCATAAGAGACATATAGAGAAATGATAGCAATTTAAGAAATGAAGTAGAATAATGTTTCCTTTTACAAATAGTTATTTCTTCATGCTAATATTTTAAATTTAAACAAAAATATTAAATTATATATTTCATTGTAATTTTGATTTGTATTTCCCTGATGATGAATGATGTGTCTGTTGGCCATCTGTATGTGGTTCTTTGGAAAAATGTCAATTTATGTTCTCTGCCCATTTTTTAATTGGATTATTTGTTTCTTGGGTGTTGAATTTTATAAATTCTTTATAGTTTTTGGATACTAATCCTTATCAGATATGTCATTTGCAAATATCTTTGCCCATTCTTTAGGTTGCATTTAGTTTTGTTGATTGTGTCCTTCACCAAGCAGAAGCGTTTTATCTTGATAAAGTCTCCTTACTTCATTGTTGCTTTTGTTACCCTGGTCTTTGGAGACAGGTCTGGTAAGAGGTTGCTACAGCCAGTGTCAAAAAGGTTGCTGCCTATGTTCTCCTCCAAGATTTTCGTGATTTCCTATCTCACATTTAGGTCTTTCATCTATTTTTTTAAATTTTATTTCTTTTCAGTGTTGCAGAATTCATTGTTTATGTACCACACCCAGTGCTCCATGCAGTATGTGCCCTCCATATGCCACCACCCAACCTCCCAACCCCCTCCCCTCCAAAATACTCAGTTTGTTTCTCTGGGTGGACATTCCTGTCATGTTCCTGACTGTAGGGGAAAAACTCTCAGTTTTTCCCTGTTGAGGATGACCTCAGCTGTGGGTATTGCTTTTATGATACTGAGGTTTATTTGCTCTACCCCTATATTGTGGAAGGTTTTTTATCAAGAAAGGATACTGTATTTTGTCAAATTATTTTTCTGCATTTATTGAGAAGATCATATGGTTCTTATCTTTTCTTAGTATGGTGTATCATGTTGACTGATTTGCAAACACGGAAATACCCCTGTAGCCCAGGAAAAAATCCCACTTGATTTTGGTGAATAATTCATTTAACGTACTGTTGGGATTCAATTTGCTATTATCTCGTTGAGAATTTTTGCATCCATGTACATCAGGGATATTGCTCTGTAATTCTCCTTTTTAATGGGGTCTTTGTATGTTTTTGGAATCAAGGTAATGCTGACATTTTACAAGGATTTTGGAAGTTTTCTTCCCATTTCTATTATTTGGAGCAGTTTGAGAATGATAGGTATTAATGCTTCTTTAAATATCTAGTCAACTTCTCCTGGGAAGCTATCCAGTCCTGAAATAGTGTTTGTTGTGTTTTTTAACTTTATTTTTTTCAGTGTTCCAAGATTCATTTTTATGCACCACACCCAGTGCTCCATGTAATACATGCCCTCCTTAATACCCACCACCAGGCTTACCTAACTCCCCACCCCCCACCCCCCAAAACCCTCAGTTTGTTTCTCAGAGTCCATAGTCTCTCATGGTTCATCTCCCCCACTGATTTCCTCCAATTCACTTTTCCTTTGCTTCTCATCATGTCCTCCATGTTATTCGTTATGCTCCACAAGTGAGTGAAACCATATGATAATTGACTCTCTCAGCTTGACTTATTTCACTCAGCATAATCTCCTCCAGTCCCATCCATGTTGATATAAAAGTTGGCTATTCACCCTTTCTGATGATCAGAGGCATAATATTCCATTGTATATATGGATCGTATCTTCTTTACCCATTTATCTGTTGAAGAGCATCTTGGCTCTTTCCACAGTTTGGCAATTGTGGCCATTTCTGCTATGAACATTGGGGTACAGATGGCCCTTCTTTTCACTACATCTGTATCTTTGGGGTAAATACCCAGTAGTGCAATTTCAGGGTCATAGGGTAGCTCAATTTTTAATTTCTTAAGGAATCTCCACACTGTTTTCCAAAGTGGCTGCAACAGCTTGCATTCCCACCAACAGTGTAAGTGGGTTCCCCTTTCTCCACATCCTCTCCAACACTTGTTGTTTACTGTCATGCTAATTTTGGCCATTCTAACTGGTGTAAGGTGGTATCTCCATGTGGTTTTAATTTGAATCTCCCTAATGGCTAATGATGATGAACATTTTTTCATGCATCTGTTAGCCACTTGCATGTCTTTGGAGAAGTGTCTGTTCATGTCTTCTGCCCATTTTTTGACATTATTATCTGTTTTGTGTGTGTTGAGTTTGAGGAGTTCTTTATAGATCCTGGATAGCAGCCCTTTGTAGTGTCATTTGTGAATATCTTTTCCCATTCTGCGGGTTGCCTGTTTGTTTTGCTGACTATTTCCTTTGCTGAGCAGACGCTTTTGATCTTGATGAAGTCCCAAAAGTTCATTTTCGCTTTTGTTTCCTTAGCCTTTGGAGACATATCTTGAAAGAAGTTGATGTGGCTGATGTCGAAGAGGTTACTGCCTATGTTCTCCTCTAGGATTCTGATGGATTCCTGTTTCATGATGAGGTCTTTTATCCATTTTGAATTTATCTTTGTGTATGGTGTAAGAGAATGGTTAAGTTTCATTCTTTTACACATAGCGGTCTAATTTTCCCAGCACCATTTATGAAGTGACTGTCTTTTTTCCACTGTATATTTTTTCCTGCTTTGTTGAAGATTATTTGACCTAAGAGTTGAGGGCCTTTCATCTATTTTTAAATTTATTTTTGTGTATGGTGTAAGAAACTGATCCAGTTTCATTCTTCTGCCTGTTGTTGTTCCCTGTCAGATGGTAAAATTAACAACACAGGATAAAACAGATGTTGGTGAGGATGCAGAGAAAAGGGGAACCCTCTTCGTTGGCAGGAATACAAACTGGTGCAGCCATTTAGGAAAACAGTAGGGAGGTTCCTCAAAAAGTTAAAAATAGAACCACCCTATGACCCTGCAATTGCACAACTAGGTATTTACCCAAAGTTTACAAAATACTTATTCAAAGGGATACAGGCACTCCAATGTTTACAGGAGGATTATCAACAATAGTGAAATTATGGAAAGAGTCCAAATGATCATTGACTGATGAATGGATAAAGAAGTGATTGATGTATACACACACAATGAAATATACTCAGTCATAAAAAGAATGAAATCTTGCCATGTGCAATGATATGGATGGAGCTAGAGTATATTATACTAAGTGAAGTAAGTCAGAGAAAGACAAGCACCGTATGATTTCATTCATATGTGGAATTTAAGAAACAGAACAGATGAACATGGCGGGGGAAGAGGGAGGCAAACCATAAAAGACACTCTTAACTGTAGAAAACAAACTGAGGATTGCTGGAAGGGAGGTAGACAGAGGGATGACTAAGAGGGGGATGGGTATTGAGGAGGGTGGTTGTTGTGATGAGCACTGGGTGTTGTATGTAAGTGATGAATCACTGAATTCTACCCCTGAAACTAATATGACACTATATATTAAATAACTAAATTAAATAATAACCTGAAACATTAAAATATATATATTTATTTAAATATGTATATGTTTATTTAAACATATAAATTATAATGGATTATAGATTACATAAATATATATTGTTTAATATAGTTACATTAAATGTGGTTATATATTGTGTATTTATTGTAATATATACTAATATATACAAACATATCATGCAATATTTTTATGTATTTAATAAAATTACAAAATCATATAAAATAAACTTCTATTTCCTGGTAAAATATATATTTGGTTGAAAGAGTCTAATTCTTCCACTGCAAAGATGAGCATAAAGTGGATAAACTATAAAAACAATTTGATGACCTCAAGTTCCAAAGAGGGGGCAAACTATCTGAGGTGAACTAATGACTATCAATCTTTTCTTTTACCCTCTTGAGGGTATCTTCTGAATCTGAGTAGAGACGAAGGATCAGGGTTGACCCAAGGAGAAGAACCCTGAAAGAAAACTAATAAAACAATGAAAAATCATTGAGGGCTTAAAAGAAAAAAAGGAAACTTGAAGGGCCTCAAACACATAGCTTATTTTACAAAACAGAACATTTGCTGAGTTTGGAGGCTGCACATGTCTCTCTTAATTCATACTTTATTCCATATATAAAATTGAATTCTAGGTACAGTTAGATGTAAATATCAAAGTAAAAATTAGAGAGTTTGCATGGAAAAGCACAGGCAAACATTTTCATGACTTTGTAGTAAGTGTACATTTCTTAAACAGGACACAAAAAAACCAAACCTTAGAAGAAAATTAATTGACTAACTGTGCTATATTAACATTAAGAATGTACATTCATCCTATTGCAGAGGGGGAGGACAAGATGGTGGGGAGCTAGGAGGAGGCGCCATTTCAACCTGTACACTAAAGTGAGCAGATTCCTACCATGAATCTGCCATGATCACCCATGAAATCAGCCTGAGATTAGAATTATACTCTTCTGGATCTCTACAGGAGCAGAAGACGCCAGTGGGCAGGTAAAGCGGAGTGGGAATGTTGGACAGGTATCAGAAGATAAACAAAAGGGGGAGGGAGCCACCAGAAGCGACCCATTGAAAAATAATACCCCAATACGAGAGTGCCCTACGACTGGGGGCCAGCATTAACTTGGAGTCTGGTTGAAAGCACTCAAAAAGAGCAAAGGATCCTGGGGGGCAATTGTGGGAATCGGGGTGGTTAGGGACAGGGGCTTAAGTCCCGAGACCCAGGACAGCCACCCCTGGCGCTGGCCAGAGAGAGTGTGCTGAAGAAACCAGGTCTCGGTCCCTGAGCCGCGAGCAACCGCACCTGAGGGCGCGTGGGGTGCAGCTCCCATGAGGGGCTGGGAGCCTTGCCAGCCAGCAGAAACACAGCCTTTTTGCAGTCCCCAAGCATGCACCATGCCGTGCTATCAGAACCTGGGTCACGCCCTACTCTCTTTCCTGAGAGAGGTGTGCGCAGGAGCCAGCCGGGAGCTCACAGTCCCAGAAAGGCTGAATACTCCCAGCCCACCCAGCGGGAAAATCTCAGTGAGTGATCGCTGCTTGGAACCTCTCTGGTGGTCTGGAGCTGCCCAGACAGCCACCGCTATTGTGGTTTTGGGTACAAGCAGGAGTTCCTGTGTCCCCAGGGACCGCGACTGGGAACTTGCTCTAACAGCAGCCAAGGGGGAACTTATGTGCTTTGAAGCACCCAGAGAGGAACAGACTGAGGCTTCTCTCTGAGAGGGAGGTCTGGGTGCAGTTTGCTTTCCTCTAAACCTCCATAAACCATCAAGAGCCTCCAAGGGGAGAGAAAACAAACGAACAAGCAAACATAAAAACCTCCAGAAAACAAAAGCCTGAAAAACCGGTTTCCTCAGAGCCCACCCCCTTGAGGGGGGCAGGAGGACTTAACTCAGGAAACACTGCCTGAAAACCCACGTGGCAGGCCCCTCCCCCAGAAAGCCAACCAAAAAAAAAAAAAAAAAAGACAAGAGAACAACCACCACTACTTCATAGATACAACTTTTATTTTTAATTCGTTCCCACTATTCTGGTTCATTTTCTTATTTTTTAATTTTTTATATAGATAATTTTTTAGCCTATTTACCATCACAGTGAGATGTCCAGTACAACAAATTCCATAAAAACCTTTTAACCTGAACTTTTTGATACATATACCTGTGTTTTTCTTTAGCTTTTCTATTTTTTTAATTATTTAAATTTTATTTTATTTTAGTTTAGTTCATTCTTTTTTTATTTTTATTTTTTAATATTCATATAGAGTTAAACTTCAAGGAAATTCCCTTTCCCCAATCAATGCTACCCATATAAGTAAACCAATTTTTAATCCCCCATTATCTTAGGAAAGTTGAGTCCTTTAACAAAGATATCAAGATATATCCAGGAAGAATCAAAATAACCTTCCTCGCCCACACTGAGAATTTATAAGCACTCTCCCATCTTTTTCTTCTGCCAGTGTTCCTGTGTATTTGTGTTTGTCCTGGTAGTATATAAATCTTATACTTGGGGTTCTTTTTGACGAGGTTCTTCCTTTATTTGTTTGTTTTGCGTATATATATATTTTTTTTTCTCTATTTTTTTTTCTCTTGTCATATACTTTTATCAGTATTTTTGTTTGTCTGTTTTTGTTTGTATACTTCATAAATCTTACCTTGGGGCCCATTTGGGCTGAGCTTTCTCTTTTATCTTTCCTTTTTTTATTCCTGCCTCTCTCTCTCTCTCTCTCTCTCTCTCTCTTTTCTTTTCTCTCTCTTTCTTTTTTTCTTTCATTTGGGTGGGGACTCTTATTTGCTCAGAAGCGATCCAGGGTGCACCTTGATTGCACCACGGTCAATACATCCAGCTACATCCATTCAGCCATCTCTCAACAAAATGACTAGGAGGAGGAATGCCCAATAGAAGAAAAATTCAGAGGATGGACCTTCTGCAACAGAGCTAATGGCTACTGACATAGACATTATGTCAGATAGGGAATTCAGGCTAACAATTATCCAGGCAATAGCTAGGTTGGAGAAAGCCATGGATGACAAAACAGAATTGTTTAGGGCAGAACTGAAAGCCACCAGGGATGATGTTCACAATGTTAGGGCAGAACTAGAAGCCACCAGGGATGATGTTCACAATGCTCTCAATGAGTTCCAATCTAATCTAAATTCCCGAAAAGCTAGGGTAACTGAGACAGAAGATTGAATTAGTGATCTGGAGGACAAACAGATAGAAAGGATCTGGAGGAAGCCTGGAACAAACAGCTTAGAAGCCACAAAAACAGAATTAGGGAAATAAATGAAGCCATGAAACGTCCCAACGTCAGAATTATTGGAATCCCTGAAGGGGAGGAGAAAGAAAGAAGTCTAGAAGATATAGTGGAACAAGTCTTCCATGAAAATTTTCCCAATCTCGTGAATGGAACCAGTGTTCATGTGCTAGAGGCAGAACGGTCTCCCCCCAAGATTATAGATTCTCGAAAGTCCTCGAGACACCTGATAGTAAGAATGAGGAATTATAATTGTAGGTAGGCCCTCTTGAAGGCAGCTAGGACAAAGAAGCTCCTTATGTACAGAGGAAAGCCCATCAAAATAACGTCAGACCTGTCCACAGAAACCTGGATAGCCAGAAAGGGCTGGCAAGATATATTCAAGGCACTAAATGAGAAGAACATGCAGCCAAGAATACTTTACCCAGCAAGACTAACATTCAAAATGGATGGAGAGATAAAGAGTTTCCAAGACCGGCAAGGCTTAAAAGAGTACACAACCACCAACCCGACACTGCAGGAAATATTAAGGGGGTTCTATAAAAGAGGAAAAATCCTAAGAATAGCATTGAACAGAAATATAGAGACAATCTACAGAAAGAAAGACTTCAAAGGTAACACGATGTCAATAAAATGTATCTATCAATAATCACTCTCAATGTGAATGGCACAAATGCGTCCATAAAATGACACAGGGTTGCAGATTGTATAAAACAAGAGGATCCATCCATTTGTTGTCTACAAGAGACCCATTTCGAACCTAAGGATACACCCAGACTGAAATGAAGGGATGGAGAAGCATCTTTCATGTCAATGGGCCTCAAAAGAAGGCCGGGGTAGCGATTCTCATATCAGACAATAGATTTTAAACTAAAGACTGTAGTCAGAGATACAGAAGGACACTACATCATTCTTAAAGGGACTATCCACCAAGATGATCTAACAATTGTAAATATCTATGCCCCCAATATGGGAGCAGCCAATTACATAAGAAAACTATTAATCAAGATAAAGAGTCATATTGATATGAATACATTAATAGTAGGAGATATTAACATGCCTCTCTCAGTAATAGACAGATCATCCAAGCAGAAAATCAATAAAGAAACAAGAGCATTGAATGACACATTGGACCAGATGGACCTCAAAGATATATACAGAACATTCCACCCTAAAACAACAGAATACTCATTCTTCTCAAGAGCATATGGAATCTTCTCCAGAATAGACCACATACTGGGTCACAAATCAGGACTCAACCGATACCAAAAGACTGAGATTATTCCCTGCATATTCTCAGATCACAATGCTTTGAAACTGGAGCTCAATCACAAGGAAAAGTTTGGAAGGAACTCAAACACCTGGAAGTTAAAGACCATCTTGCTTAAGAATGCTTGGATCAATCATGAGATCAAAGAAGAACTGAAACAATTCATGGAAACCAATGAGAATGAAGAGGCTTCGGTCCAAAACCTATGGGATACTGCAAAGGCGGTCCTAAGGGGGAAATACATAGCCATCCAAGCCTCCCTCAAAAAAATTGAAAATGCCAGAACACACCAGCTGTCTCTAACCTTAAAGAACTGGAGAATCAACAACAAAATAAACCAACTCCACATACAAGAAGGGAAATAATCAAGATTAGAGCAGAGATCAATGAGGTAGAAACTAGAGATATAGTAGAACATATCAATGAAACTAGAAGCTGGTTTATTGAAAGAATCAATAAGATCAATAAACCACTGGCCACACTAATCCAAAAGAAAAGAGAGAAAGCTCAAATTAATAAAATTATGAATGGAAAGGGAGAGATCACAACTAACACCAAGGAAGTAGAAACAATCATCAGAAGTTATTATCAACAGTTATATGCCAATAAGCCAAGCAACCTAGATGAAATGGATGCATTCCTGGAAAACTATAAACTCCCAAAATTGAACCAGGAAGAAATTGACAACCTGAATAGACTGATATCTAGTAAGGAGATCGAGCAGTGATCAAAAACCTCCCAGGGGTGCCTGGGTGGCTCAGTGGGTTAAAGCCTCTGCTTTCGGCTCAGGTCATGATCCCAGGGTCCTGGGATCGAGCCCCACATCAGGCTCTCTGCTCAGCGGGGAGCCTGCTTCCTCCTCTCTCTCTGCCTGTCTCTCTACCTACTTGTGATCTCTATCTGTCAAATGAATAAATAAAAAAATCTTTAGAAAAAAAAAAAAACCTCCCAAAAAACAAGAGCCCAGGACCTTATGGATTCCCTGGGAAATTCTACCAAACTTTCAAAGAAGAAATAACACCTATTCTCCTGAAGCTGTTTCAAAAAATTGAAGCAGAAGGAAAACTTCCAGACTCTTTCTATGAAGCCAGCATTACCCTGATCCCCAAACCAGGCAAAGACCCTACCAAAAAGGAGAATTTCAGACCAATATCACTGATGAGTATGGATGCTAAGATTCTCAACAAGATCCTAGCAATCAGGATTCAACAACACATTAAAAAGATTTTCCACCATGACCAGGTGGGATTCATCCCTGCGTTACAAGGATGGTTCAACATACGCAAATCAATCAATGTGATAGAACAAATCAATAAGAGAAGAGAGAAGAACCACATGGTCCTCTCAATGGATGCAGAAAAAGCATTTGACAAAATCCAGCATCCGTTCCTGATTAAAACACTTCAAAGTATAGGGACAGAGGGAACATTCCTGAACTTCATAAACTCTATCTATGAAAGACCCACAGCAAATATCATCCTCAAAGGGAAAAAGCTCACAGCCTTCCCGTTGAGATCAGGAACACGACAAGGATGCCCACTCTCACCACTTTTGTTCAACATAGTATTAAAAGTCCTAGCAACAGCAATCAGACAACAAAGAGAAATAAAAGGTATCCAAATTGGCAATGAAGAAGTCAAACTCTCTCTCTTCGCAGATGACATGATTCTTTATATGGAAAACCCAAAAGACTCCACCCCCAAACTACTAGAACTCATACAGCAATTCAGTAACGTGGCAGGATACAAAGTCCATGTACAGAAATCAGTGGCTTTCTTACACACTAACAATGAAAATACAGAAAGGGAAATTAGAGTATCAATTCCATTTATTACAGCACCAAGAACCATAAGATACCTGGGAATAAACCTAACCAGAGAGGTAAAGGATCTGTACTTGTGGAACTACAGGACACTCATGAAAGAAATTGAAGAAGACACAAAAAGATGGAAGACCATTCCATGCTCTTGGATTGGAAGAATAAACATTGTTAAACTGTCTATACTGCCTAGGGCAATCTATACTTTTAATGCCATTCTGATCAAAATTCCACCGGTATTTTCAAAGAGCTGGAGCAAATAATCCTAAAATTTGTATGGAAACAGAAGAGACCCCAATTCGCTAAGGAAATGTTGAAAAAGAAAAATAAAACTGGCGGCATCACGTTACCTGATTTCAAGCTTTACTACAAAGCTGTAATCACCAAGACAGCATGGTACTGGCATAAAAACAGATGCATAGACCAACGGAACAGATTGAGAGCCCAGATATGGACCCTCAACTCTATGGTCAAATAATCTAAGACAAAGCAGGAAAAAATATACAGTGTAAAAAAGACAGTGTCTTCAATAAATGGTGCTGGGAAAATTGGACAGCTATGTATAGAAGAATGAAACTCGACCATTCTCTTACACTGTACACAAAGATAAACTCGAAATGGACAAAAGATGTCAATGTGAGACAGGAATCCATCAGAATCCTAAAGGAGAACATAGGCAGTAACCTCTTCGACATCAGCCACAGCAACTTCTTTCAAGATATGTCTCCAAAGGCAAAGGAAACAAAAGCGAAGATGAACTTTTGGGACTTCATCAACATCAAAATCTTCTGCACAGCAAAGGAAACAGTCAAGAAAACAAAGAGGCAACCCACAGAATGGGAGAAGATATTTGCAAATGACAGTACAGACAAAAGGTTGATATCCAGGATCTATAAAGAACTCCTCAAACTCAACACACACAAAACAGATAATCATATCAATAAATGGGCAGAAGACATGAACAGACACTTCTCCAATGAAGACATACAAATGGCTATCAGACACATGAAAAAATATTCATCATCACTAGCAATCAGGGAGATTCAAATCAAAACCACATTGAGATATCACCTTACATCAGTTAGAATGGCCAAAATTAGCAAGACAGGAAACAACGTGTGTTGGAGAGGATGTGGAGAAAGGGGAACCCACTTCCACTGTTGTTGGGAATGCAAGTTGGTGCAGCCACTTTGGAGAACAGTGTGGAGATTCCTCAAGAAATTAAAAATAGAGCTTCCCTATGACCCTGCCATTGCACTACTGGGTATTTACCCCAAAGATACAGATGTAGTGGAAAGAAGGGCCATCTGTACCCCAATATTTATAGCAGCAATGGCCACGGTCGCCAAACTGTGGAAAGAACCAAGATGCCCTTCAACGGATGAATGGATAAGGAAGACGTGGTCCATATACACTATGGAGTATTATGCCTCCATCAGAAAGGATGAATACCCAAATTTTGTAGCAACATGGATGGGACTGGAGCAGACTATGCTGAGTCAAGTCAAAATATGTCAAGCAGAGAGAGTCAATTATCATATGGTTTCACTTATTTGTGGAGCATAACAAATAACACGGAGGACATGGGGAGATGGAGAGGAGAAGGGAGTTGAGGGAAATTGGAGGGGAGGTGAACCATGAGAGACTACGAACTCTGAAAAACAACCTGAGGGTTTTGAAGGGCAGGGTGTGGGAGGTTGGGGGAGCCAGATGGTGGGTATTATGGAGGGCACGGATTACATGGAGCACTGGGTGTGGTGCAAAAACAATGAATTCTGTTACGCTGAAAAGAAATAAAAAAATTAAAAAATTAAAAATAAAAAGAATGTACATTCATCAAAAGACACCATTTTAAGATAGAAAACGCAACCTAGAGTTGGAAATAAGATATTGTCATTCATATAGTCACCAAAAGACTAGTATCCAGAATATATCAAGAATTCCCCAAATCAGTAAGAAAATGGCAGACTACCCAATAAAAAATAGGCAATGATGTGAACAGGTATTTCAAAGAAAAGGATACCAAAACTACAAATATACTCCATAAATAGTGCTCAAACTCTTAAACAATCATTTTCATTAAGGAAGTAAAACCACGGTGAAAATTTCTACAAACCCACATGAAGTTCTAAAATGAAAATGACTAAACAAAGGATTGGCAAGAACAACTCTCACATACTGCTGGAGGAAGGATAAATTGGTACAACTACTTAGGAAAATAATTCGCCTATTAAAGATCAACAATTGTATACTCTATGACCTGGCAATTCCTAGGTATCTACTCAACAGATATCCTTACATATGTTTACCAAAGACATGTTAATAGCAACAGAGTGGATAAACAGTTTGATATATTCACAAGCATGAAAATGATACATAGCAATGAAAATGAAACAATGTCTACTATATGAAATAATATGGATGAATCTTAAAATATAACTCTAAATAAAGCAAGGCACAAAAGAATACACACTGTATGATTCCATTTACATGAAATAATGAAATAGAAAAACAGGCAATTAAAATCTATGCTGTTATAAATAAGGATATGGGTTACCAGGGAGTAAGTGATTGACACGAGTGGGAGTTAAGAGTTTCTGAGGTGCTAGTAATGTTTTATTTTTTAATCTAGGTGATGTTGGTTAAACAGGTATGTTAAATAAGTAAGCTATACACTTTTGATGTATCCACTTTTGGGTATATTAAAGCATATTATACTTAAATTAAAAAATTTAAAGTAGAAGATCATCATGAATAGTTCTGTGTTACATAGATGGAAAAGATGTGCTAAGCCTAAAAGCAAGCAAATAAATTTAAAAAATCAACAAAAATATCAGCTTGAGGAACCTCTACACACAAATACAATTTTAGTTTGCCACAGAATCCAAACAAAAGGGTCAACACTAGTAATATATAATGAGGATAAACTGACAGGTGGAAAAAAGATATATTTTAAAAAGAAAATAATAATGGCCGATAAAAAACAATAGTTCAAACTCTTCAATATTCAAAGGTATTCAAAGTAAAACAATGAAATGAAATTTTCAAGTATCCTAATTAGCATTCTTCTAATAATGAGCTTATACTGATAGGGATAAGACAAGATAGGCACTTTCACACACTGTTGCCTTTAACTGAAATTGGTTATTGAACCAAAATTTCAGAAAACAAGAGTAAAGACTGAGGAGAACCTAAACAATATCTATAATTCCAATGTCCTAACAGCCCATTTTCTTGTAGTCTACCCCTTTTTCCTTGATTAGTTTTTAAACTGAGTGGTTCAGACACTGCACTCATCCCAACTTTGTTAAAAAAAAAATCAAAATAGTATATCTCTGATAATATATAGGCAAAAGGTTAGAACAGTATGTTCTAAAGTACTGATAGTGCTTCTCTTTAAGATACGGGAATATGAAGTTCACTTTCCATGTCATAATCTTTCTTTAATGATCACAGATAATTTTATATTGTTTCTAAAATAAAAATAATATTTATTTCATCTAATCCTCATTCATTTCCTAATCCATTCAACAAATACCAAGAAGATACAACAATGTGTGAGGCCCTATGCGGGGGCCAACAGGGCAAGCAGTTAAGGACTAAATAAAGTAGATGATACTTGAGATCCAGCCTCTTAGCCAAGACCTGAAGTCCAAGGTCAAGTCCAAGGTAGAGTCAAAGATCAACTCCAGCAAAGACCTAGAGTCCAAGATCCTATTGTTCAGGGTTTTGGTTAACACAAAGTACCCTAGTTGTCACAGTATGGATCCAAAACTAAACCATTCATACATGGTGCATCAGAGAAGTCTGCTCTATGCAGCAGTGTATGTCTCTTCAGCTAACACTGAGAATAGAACTTCATCCCTGTAAATAGATCTGCCATGTTTCAAGCCACTGGAATAAAAAAACTAGAAACAAAACCAAACAATAACAAAAAAAAAAATACATAAATAGCATAAATTGAGTTATACACATGCAGCCATGCTAATGCCTTCTGAGAAAACCCTATTATTGGAATGCGAAAAAGATATGAGTTTGTAAAATGAGAAGAATAGCATATCAAAACTAATAATTATAGTGATCACTTATTATGTGTGTGGCACTAATATGCACATTTGACATATATTAAATTCTCACAACAATTCGATTGGGGAGGTATCTTATTATTTTACTTTATAACTGACAAACACAGTTTGAGATCTGCCCAAGGCCATTCAGCTAATAAGTGGCAGAGCTGGGATCCAAACACGGGAAGCATGATGCTTGCTCCAAAAAATTCTATTTATTCATTTATTTAACAGACATTATTGGGAACCTACCAAAAGCCAGGCATTGGGATAGACACTATAGATATGATTATGAATAAGAGAACTCCCGCCTTTACAGAGTAGCAGAATGGCTGGGAGTCGGTGAGGAGCAGCAGAGGTACACAACATGGTAGATCCTAAAACAGAGGAATTGGCCAGGCACTGTTGCAAAGTCTAAGCAAGTTTTCTGGGGAAAATTTAAAAAAAAAAAGTTTTTACCACAAGGATTTAACTTGATTTTTGAAGAATAAGCAGAAAAAAGCAACTTGAAAATGGTGGGGAAAAGCACTTCAAACAGCATGTTCAGTATAACCAAAGATAACAAAACACATATATGCATGAAATACCCCATGAAAACATATCCATTTTGCATGACTACAGAATGGAATACATGAAAGAAAGTGGTACAAGGAAGAAAAAAGGAAGACCAGCAAGTATATCTCCAGCAACATCAACGGTACTATTGCCACCAAAAGAACCACCTGGTGGAGCCTAATCCTCCCACTGTTTTACGGAAGCACACATGAATATTTTGTCACTTGTTTAAACTTGCATCAAGCTACATTTTTAGCAAAACGGCAAAACTGAAGCTTTACTCATTAGAAAACTCACTTCAAGGTAGCGTTTGGTAAGATTCAGGTGTTATTCTTGTAATAGAACACTGTTGCCAAGGTGATAAGGATTTAAAAAAACAATGAAATAAATATAACTGCAATAAATATGTTCTGAGAAGACAGCATTAACAGCAAGTTCTCTCTGTAAAAGAAACTCAGGGAAGTTGAAACAGCTGAAAAATCTCTTTAAGATAATCAGGAGCTTTCATACCACAGCATAGAGGATGTAAGTTTTCTGATCTTTCTGCCTCATGGAGTTGCTCACTGCTTAGGAGTTTAGTATGCAGTTTTTGCTGGCTGTACCTATCCTGCTTACTAAAGTGCCCTTTCTTTATGTAGCAGAACCTTAAAACAACTGACATTCCTCAGATGGAAAAGCAGCCTGCTCCAGCAAAAAATAGCACAATAACCTCTTCTGCTCTACAGTCTCCCACCATGAATTGACTCCAGGATATCCTTTTCCCTATTCCCCAAAGATGAGCTGCAAGGAAGGCGTAGAAGGCATGTGTCTTTATACTGGAAGTGAAGATTAAAACTTCTATATTCGGTCCTTAGATATGACCTCATTTTTCTAGAGAATTTTCCATACTCCCTTCCCTTTTACTGAGGGGAAGATGTATAATCTAGTGTATAATCCTTTTGGATAATTCATTTTTTTAAAAGATTCTATTTATTTGAGAGAGAGAAAACACAAGCAGGGGGAGGGGAAGAGGGAGAGGGAGAAGCAGGCTCCCCACTGAAAAGGGAGCCTGATGCAGGGCTCAGTCCCAAGACCCCAGGATCATGACCTACACTGAAGGCAGATGGTTAGCCAGCTGAGCCACCCAGGTGCCCAATTCAGTGCATACTGCAATACATAATAACAGCAGTAATGCTTTGCATTTGCATGGTGCTTTAGAGTATGTCAAGCTCTTTTGCATACACTGCCTCATGTAATCTTTACATCAACCCTTTGATGTAGATATTATTTTATCATAACCATTATTTCATAGATAATAAAAATGAGGCATGAAAGATAAATAACTTATCCAGGGTCACAAAACTAGATAAATGCCAGAACCAAGCATTGAGTCTACTATGTCTAATGATTTTAAGTCCAATGTTCATTCCACAAAATTACAACCTGCCTGTATTAAAAAATATTTATTTATACCAAGTAAAAAAAATGGGTTTTATTTGAGGTATAGAGGTTGTGTGGTCTTGTTCAAGTCATATAACAGTAAATAAATCTTTCAGCAGCAAAAGAGGTGTCATAAAAATAGTACACTAATAAATTTCATGTCTATTCCCAACTACTTCTCCATCCTATATTTTTGTGGAAGAAGTACACATGTAGATGATCTAAAAAGCACACTATTTGTCTTGCATCACATTAAATGATTGCTTCAAAATCACACACATTTTAAAAATTATCTTTAGTTATGGTTAATATTAAAAAACCAATATAGAGGCACCTGGGTGGCTCAGTCAATTAACTACTGACTTCTGGTTTTGGTTCAGGTCATGATCTCGCAGTCATGGGATAAAGCCACACATTAGGCTCTGCACTCAGCACAGAATCTGGTTCATATTCCCTCTCTATCCCTCCCACTCACTCTCTCTTAAATAAATAAAAAAATAAATAAATAAATAAAATATTTAAAAATATTAAAAAAAAACAACAATCAGTATAACATGATGAAAAAACAAATACTTTGTAGTTATATTATCCAGTCTTGGTTTCAGATCCCATTCTAACACTTAATGGGTAAACTACAACAAGTGACAAACTCTCTGAACTCATTACTTCATTTAACAAATAACAAGTATTTTACATTTTATGTGAGAATTAAATTATACAGTATGTTAACAAGCCTCTAGATGGGGTGCCTTAGGTGGCTCAGTGGGTTAAGCTTCTGACTTCAGCTCAGGTCATAATCTCAGAGTCCTGGCATTGAGCCCCACATCAGGTTCTCTGCTCAGGAAAGAGGAGGAAGCTCAGGGGCTCAGGAAGGAGCCCCCTCTCTCTGCCTGCCTTTCTGCCTACTTGTGACCTCTCTCTCTGTCAAATAAATAAATAAAGTCTTTAAAAAAACAAGCAAACGAAAAAAAACCAAAAGCCTCTAGAATAATACTGGAGGTGCTGCTCAATAAAAGACATTAATTTTACTGTTTTGTTTGTTTGTTTGTTTGTTTGTTTTTGGTGATTGCTATTTCTATCATTCAAATAATTACCATTTATAACTGCCAATAAAAGCAAACAATTTCAGAGACCACTGTATAGTAAAGGAGAACCAAACTAGCCTAAAAAACTGAGATACATTTAAGTGAAAACAATTGACGAGTCAAGAGTTAATATCCTCAACTTTTATTTTTCATTTTTAGAATGTTATTTTGTATAGAACAGTGTAATAGCCTTAGATTCCCCATGAATCTGTATTGCTAAGTAGTTCAGGATCGTACAGGCATTCTCAAACTTTCTTATCTCAAAATGAAATGATCTGAAATCTGAAGGTGCCAAAATTAGAAAATAAAACCTTATCTCATGATCCCAAAGCATTTCCTTGCTATGATGTTTCCAACTGTGATGGAACCCAACTGTCCATTACTGTATTTCTTCTTTCATATAGATGCTTCTATATATTTTTAAGTACATTTCTACCACAATTGCATTTAAATGATAAATAAAACCAGCACAGATGATCTTTTCCTGCTTATTTTATCTTAGAGACATTAATTATGTAACAGTAATTACATGGGTAGATGAGTGGCAGTTAAATTGCACTTTTTGGTCTCCATTTGCTGAAAAATATTAAGAGTCTCTTTTATGCTATTTTGCAATTTATTGCCTCTTAACTAGCCACTGTCTAATAAGCACATAACATTTAAGTTTCCGATGATACTATTGCTTTTGTTTTTGATAGCATTATTGTTATAATCTACCTACTAATTGCTATCATTTTTATCACCTGGAATGTTCTCTTTACATTCATTATTTAATTTAGTGCTAACAAATATCCTGGACAATAAATATTATCACTGCAGTTTTTAAGAAGCTAACTTTTCTGAGGTCACATTACTATTGTGATAACATGCTGAACTCTATACTGCTTATTTCTAAATTTTAGGAATTTTTACTGCCTCATGTTATATATTATGTGCTCACATATAAATTCCAAGAAATGTCTGAAAAGAAAAATATAAGGAGCAATTGGAGTAAGATTTACCTTGCCATATGATTTTTGGCAGTATATTAAACATATTAGCAGTAATGTGTGAATTCTTCATAAAGAAAAAATGTTTTAAAATTTAAGAGTGGGGAAGACATCTTTCAGTAAAGACAAAAGAACAGGGACTGGACTTTCCCTTCTTGCTTAAACAAATGGAAAAAAAAAAGTAAAATATGTGAAACAATAGTTTTAAAGACATTGGAAGTCAGGCAACCAATGAAAGTGCTCCTAAGAAACAAAAAAATGAAATGGACCCTATGATTGTCCCACCCTACTGACTGGAGTTTCCATGCTATAGCACAAAGAAGGGGGAAAACTTAAGAACATCCCAGTACTTTCCATAAGTTCAAAAGAAGCTGGAAGCTCAGGAAAGCCAAGACAGCTAAGGTTCACAGGCAGAGTAATAGGTGAGAGTGCACAGAGGAGAGCTTTGAATATCTGCAGATGATTTTCAGTTATCATCTGAATAGTGATCAGTACATGCATGAATGGAAACTACCCACAGACAGGACCATCAAAAGAACTAGAAGAATCAAAACATGGTATTCTCACAGGCCAGACACCATTTCGGGCCTCACAAGCCACAGGAGAAATTCTCTTGACCCATGAGTAACGAATAGAGTAACCAGAGGAATTTCTCCTAATTCACGAGTATTGAATATAGTAACCATTTCAGGTCTCACATGCCTTAGCAGAAATTCTCTTAATTCATGAGTATCAAATATAGTAATCAGTGGAGTAGGAGGACCCTAGGCTCATCTCATCCCATGGACACAACTAGATAACACTCACATCTGTAAATAACCCAGAAAATCCTCTTAAATCATGAATATCAAATATAGTAACCAGAAACTTAGCAGACCAAACATGGCATGATCTATTCAATAAAAAGAACAGAGCCCATAAAAAAAATACTTTGGATAACACTTAATAAAGTTGATGAGATCTGAAAGGATCAACTGTTTATTTGCAAGTAATTTAACTTTATCCTGAAACAAAATTCAAAAATATTTATATAAATGGAAAAATATCCAGTACCCAACAAAATAAAATTCATGATGTCTGGCATTTGATAAAAAATTAACAGGCACACAAAGAAGGAAAATATGGAACACAATAAGGAGAAAAATCATTGATCAAAACTGACTTAGAAATTATGCAGATTATATAACTAATGCATAAGGATATTAAAAGTTAAGTGTATTCCATATGTTCAAGAAGCTAGGGAAGAAATGTGCATGCTAGAACTGATATAAAAGACTTTTTAAAAAATCTAAATGAGATTGCTAGAAATGAAAACTACAGTATCTCAGACCAAAAAAAGATGCACTAAACAGGATTAAGGCAGATTACACAATGCAGTTGGAAATACTAGTTATCTTAAAGAGTTAGCAAGGGAAATCATGCAAATTATAAAGGGAGGGGGAAAAAGACCAAACAAAAACAAAAACAAAAACAAAAACAAAAAAACCAAGGAATAGAGCATCAGTGAATGATGGAAAAATGTCAAATGGCCTAATACTCAGAAAAATACAATCCATGAAAGAAGTGGAGGGGGACAGAAAAAATATTTAAAGTAATAATGGTTGAAAATTATACAAATTAAGTAAAACAATAAAACCACAAATCTAAAAAGTTCAACAAACTCCAAAGACAAGGAACATGAAATACATCAAAATGTATCATAATATTGTTGAAAAACACTGATAAAGAAAAAAAGAAAAAAAAAAAAAAAACCTGGGGCACCTGGGTGGCTCAGTGGGTTGGGCTTCAGCCTTTGGTTCAGGTCATGATTTCAGGGTCCTTGGATCGAGCCCCGCATCAGGCTCTCTGCTCAGCAGGGAGCCTGCTTCTCCCTATCTCTCTGTCTGCCTCTCTGACTACTTGTGATCTCTCTCTCTGTTAAATAAATAAAAATGAAATCTTAAAAAAAAAAAAAACCTTAAAAGTAAAGGTGGTAGGGAGAAAGAAACACATCATAAACATGCTAACAAATATATGAAGGAGAGCAAACTACTTGTTGAAAACAATGCAGGCCAAAAGCTAATGGAACATCTTCAAAACACTTAAAAAAAAATTTAGCACAGAAATCTATACCCAGTGAAATAATCTCTCTAAATATCTTTCGAAAAGACTTTATCAGGTATATGCATGCACCAAAAGACTTGAATTATTAAAAATGTAAATGAAATTCTTCAGGAAGAAAGAAAATTAACATAGACACAAATCCAGATGTAATCAGAAGGATGAAGAGTACTGAAAATGGTAAATATACACATAAATACAACAAGTATTTTGTTCCTATTAGGTTTAAAAGATTATGACTATTTAAAGCAAAATTCATTAAAACTAATTGTAGAGGTTACAACATATTGAAATAAAATGTATATCAACAATATTACAAAAGCTAGCATGAGGCAGAGAAATGGAAGCATACTATTATATGCTCTTATAAGACACACTAAATGATACAATAACACCATAAGAAGGCAGACTGATAAATGGAAGATGTACACTGTAAAGTCTAAAGCAATCACTAAAAAAGCACCATGAAGAATTATAATAATTCAACAAAGGAGACAAAAATGGAATAATAAAAAACATTCAATTTACCAAAGTTAACATAAAAACAGCCAAAACTGAGCACAGAGTAGAAGGAGAAAACATAATTAAAAATCAAATAACAAAAGGGTAAATTTTAACTCAAGTACATCCATAATTACATTGAATTCAAATATCTTAAAAAACTCCAATTAAAAGGCAAAGACTGTCAAAGTGGATTAAAAAGCAGATTCAGATGCTGTCTGATAGAATCTCACTATAAATATAACAGCATAGGGAGGCTAAATAAAAATATGGGAAAAGATATAACACTCTAATACTAACCCAGAAAAGCAGAGGTAGATATAAAAATATCAAAGTAGATTATTTTTAAAAAGTAAAAAGAGGTATAGAAGGTTATTTCATACTGATGAAGGGGTCAGTTGATCAAGATGATATGACAATCATAAGATAAGTAGGGGAGACAAGGAAGATGGTGGAGTAGGAGGCCCCTAGCCTCACCTCATCCCATGGACACAACTAGATAACATTCACATCTGTAAATAGCCTAGAAAATGACCTGAAGCCTGGAAGAACAGACTACACACTAAATGTAGAGAAGAGGCCATATCCAAGAGGGTAGGAAGGGCAGAGACTCAGTGGGGATCCGAAAAGACTTACAAGACCTTGATAGGGAGTGACCCATGAACACAGAGAAGAGAGTGAAACAGACTATCACATGAGGGAGTCTGTGCAGGAAGACAAAACATAATTTTTGGCTTTGAAAACTCAAGGGGCTGAATTTCATGAGTTCTTAAAACAAGAAGCATTCAAAGTCTTGAAATTCAAAAATCAGTGGACTTGGTACTGGAAGATCCTAGCAGGCTAAAGGAAACTGAGTTCTCATACTAAAAGAGAAAGTAGGACACACAGCCCTCCAAGATAGAGCAGAGAAGCAGCAGTTTGAAAAATTCCTGGGACATACAAGAAGGAGAGTTATTTATTAAATTCTGGTGTGTCTTGGTGGGACAGAGATCCCTGGGAGACTTCTCCAGGAATAAAGGAGCTTCCAGGCACTATTTTCCTCCCCTATCCCAAGCATAAACACATGCCACCTGCAGGAACCAGTGGAGCAGACATTCACTACCCAACTCAATTGTACTAAAACCCAGCTCCTGGGGTTCCACATATCCATCCTTTCCAGTCATGCTTGCCTCAGTCCAGGAACTCTGAGGCACCCCATAGAAAACCAGTACAGACTTTGCCAATACTATGTCTTCTGATGTATGCAATGAGGGGCCTCAGTCCCAGCAGCAGCTAGGGGGTAGCAACAGATCCCCTCCTATGGAGGACCTGTAAGCAGCCCCTTAAAACTGTGCATCTTGCTCATGTACGCTTTGCAAATCTGGCCCAGAGTCCCCAGGACCTGGGATAAGCAGTATTATGTTTCTTTTCCCATCAGACCAGTGTGTACCTTCTTAAAACTATGTGCCCACGCCAGTAGGACTGGTCCTGGCAACATTGGCAGCATGTTTCCTCTTTCCACAATACAAAGTTTGTGGGCACACTGCACCCTGCCCTGAAACATTGTGAATCCACCCCCCTGCCAATATGCTATTGGCTAAAGCTCATTAAAACTGAGGCCACAAGGCTGGCAGGGTGCAAGCATCCCCAAGAGAGACTAGAACCATTCCAAAGTGACTCTTATCTCGGGGAAACGGAAAGTTAAACACTGGCATCAGTCAAACTACAGCCCCAGCTGTGGGTTGAGGGCACACAGTTGGTCTGATTGCAGGCCCCACCTACCACTGAAAGATTCTCAGGAGACAACAAAGGGAAAACCTCCTGAAGTTTGGTGCTCATACAACTCTGGAAAACACCTGGTCTAACTAAACTCAACACCAACGCTGCCAAAGACTGGAACACTAATACCAAAAAAAAAAAAAAAAAAAAAAAAAAGGGCAAAGAGAGCCACTGGAAAAGACTGAATTGAAGAAAAAAGTGACCAACAGTAGGGAGCACAACAAACATAGGAGACACCCCTGAAGCACCAGCTTCCAGTGAACAGGGGACATTCCACTGCAGAACCTCAATTTTCACAAAGCCACAACTTTCAAAAGCAGGGGACATCACTGACTCTCCTAAAAAACAGAAACAGACAGAGAGTTAGAAAAAATGAGGAGATAGAGAATTATGTCCCATATGAAAGACAAGACAAAACTACAGCAAGAGACATAAGCAAAATGGAGATAAGTAAAATGCCTGATAGAGAATTTAAAGTAATGATCATAATTATACTCAGTGGACTTGAGAAAAAAGTATGAAGGACACCAGTAAGTCCATTAACAAGGAGATGAAAAAGAACCAATCACAGATGAAAAAACTTAATAAATGAAATTAAAAATACACTAGATAGAATACCAGGTGAGAGGAAGCAGAAGAATGAATCAGTGACATGGAAGACAGAGAGATGGAAAGCAATCAAGCTAAGTAGATCATAGGGGAAAAAAAACTATGCAAAATTAAAATAAACTCAGCAGCGCTACCAAGCATAAAATTATTCACATTATAGGGATCACACTACAAGACAAGAGGAAAAATGGGGCAGAAAATTTATTTGAAAAATTGCTGAAAACTTCCCTAATTCAGGGAAGGAAACAGAAATCCAGATCTAGCAGGCACAAACACCCCCCAACAAATCAACTCAAAGAAGGCCACACCAAGACAAACAGTAACTTAAATGGCAAAAGTGTGATAAAGAATTAATTTTCAAAGGAACCAGAGAAAAGAAAATAGTTACATATGAGGGATACCACAAAAAGTAATAAGCTGATTTTTTAGCAGAAACTTGGCAGACCAAAAGTGGCATGATCTATTCAAAGTAGTGAAAGAAAAAAATCTGAAGCCAAGAATATACTATCTAAGAGAGCTATCACTCATAATAGAAGGAGAGATGAGGAGTTTCTCAGACAAGCAAAAGTTAAAGGAAACAGCCCTAAGTTAAACAAAAACAGCCCTATAAGAAATGTTAAAGGGGACCCTTAGAGTAGAAAGGAAACACCATAAGTAAAATTAAGGAAAGTAAGAAGTACAAAAGCAGTAAAAATAAATATAACTGCAAAAAATCGGTAAAGGGGGGCGGGCGCCTGGGTGGCTCAGTAGGTTAAGCCTCTGCCTTCGGCTCAGGTCATGATCTCAGGGTCCTGGGATCGAGCCCCACATCGGGCTCTCTGCTCAGCGGGGAGCCTGCTTCCCTTCCCCTCTCTCTGTCTGCCTCTCTGCCTACTTGTGATCTCTGTCTGTCAAATAAATAAATAAAAATTTAAAAAAAATCGGTAAAGGGACTCATAAGTAAAACGATGTAAAGTATGACACTATTTACCTAAAACTTGGTTGGTGTGAGCAGAGAGGGGTAAAGAATAGGTTCAAACTTAAGCAAACATCAACTTAATATACATTGCTCTTATGCAGAAGATGTTATATACAAACACAATGGTAACCACAAATCAAAACAGTACAGATATGCAAAAAATAAATAAAAGCAATCCAATTACATCCCTAAAGAAAGCCAACTTACAATGAGAGAATAGAGCAAGGAAAGAAAGCAACAGAGAAAATCCAGAAAAACAAATGCAAAACAAATAATAAAATGGCAATACAGAACTGTAAATAATTACTTTGAATGCAAATTGACTAAATGCTCCAATCAAAAGAAATAGGATAATGGAATTGAAACACACACACACAAGCAAAGAACTAAGATCCATCTACATGTTGCTTACAAAGACACATTTCAGACCCAAAGATACATGTATATTCAATGTGAGGAGATAGACAAACATTTGTCATGAAAATCGATGTGAAGAGACAGCCAGCGTAGCAATACTTACAACAGACAAAATAAACTTTAAAACAAAGACACAAATAACACTATATAATCGCAAAAGGAACAATCAAACAAGTAGATACAATAATTGTAAATATTTATGTAGCCAACATGGGAGCACCCAGATACATAAAATAGTTAATAACAAACATAAAGAAACTAATTGATAGTAACAAATAATAGTAGAGGACTTGAACAGCCCATGTACATTTAAAGAACAGATCATCTAAATAGAAAATCAACAAATAAACAGTGGCTTTGAATGACATACTGGACCAGACAGACTTAGTAGATATAGTTAGAAAATGCCATCCTATAACAGCAGAATACACATTCTTTTCAAGTGCACATAGAACATTCTCCAAAACAGATCACATATTAGACAAAAAAAAAGAAAAAAAAGTCTCAACTAATTCAAAAAGACTAAAGTCATACCAGGCAGCTTTTCTGCCCACAACACTATGAAACTAGACATCAAAGAGGAAAAAAAAATCTGGAAACAGCACAAATATAGGGATGTTAAATAACATGCTACTAAACAACTAATAGTTTAGTTGTTTAAACTAAACAACTACTAAACAACAACTAGTTGGGTCAACTAGAAGTCAAAGAAAAAAAACAAAAATTACATGGAGACAAATGAAAATGAAGTTAAAAACATGTATTCTGAAAACTATAAAACACTGATGGAAGAAATTGAACAAACATGTTAAAATGTCTATACTACCCAAAGCAATCTACAGATTTAATGCCATCCCTATCAAAATACCAATGGCATTTTTCACAGAACTAGAACAAACAATCCTAAAATTTGTGTGGAACCACAAAAGACCCAAATAGTCAAACCAATCTCAAAAAAGATGAACAAAGCTGGAGGCATCCAATTCCAGATTTCAAGTGATATTACAAAATTATAGTAATCAAAACAGTATGGTGCTGACACAAAAATAGATACAAATATTAAGAGAACAGAACACGAAATCCAGAAATAAACCCATGATTATATGGTCAGCTCATCTTCAACAAAGCAGGAAAGAATATCCAATGTGAAAAAGACAGTCAGTTCAACAAATGGTGTTGAGAAAACCAGACCCCTACACACAAAATTATGGAACTGAACCATTTCCTTACACCATACACAAAAAAAAACCCTCAAAATAGATGAAGGACTTTAAATGTGAGACCTTGAGACCATAAAAAGGTAGAGAGCATAGGCAGTAATTTCTGTGATGTTGGTCATAATCACTTCCAACATATATCTCCAGAACCAAGGGAAATAAAAGCAAAACTAAACTACTGGAAGTACAACAGATAAAAAGCTTTTGCACAGCAAACAACCAACCAACAAAATTAAAAGCCAACCTAGTGAATGGGAGAAGATATTTGCAAATGACATATCTGATAAAGGATTAGCATCCAAAATATATAAAGAACTTACACAATTCAACAACAAGAAAAATAATCCAGTTAAAATGGGCAAAAGACATGAACAGACATTTCTTGAAAGAAGACATAAAGATTGCCAACAGACAAAAGAAAAGATGCTCAACATAACTCATCATCTGGGAACCACAAATCAAAACCACCATGTGATATCACCTCACATCTGTCACAGTAACTAAAATCAAAACCTCAAGAAACAGCAAGTGTTGACGAGGATGTGGACAAAAGGAACCCTTTTGTATTTGTAGGAATACAAACTGATGTGGCCAATTAGGAAGACAGCATGGAGGTCCCTCAAGAAATGAAAAATAGAATTACCACATGATCTAGGAGCCACACTACTACAAATTGACCTGAAAAACATGAAAACATTAATTCAAATACGTATATTGCAGTATTTATAATACCCAAATTATGGAAGCAGCCTAAGTATCCATTGATAGATGAATGGTTAAGGAAGACATGACATATCTATCATATATATGTATCATGTATATAATATATATACTTCATTATATATTTCCATATATAATATATATTATATATTTCCATATATAATATATTTACATATATTATATAATTACATATTATTGCTATATTATTATATATTATATTTTATAATTATATAGAACACATATGATATGTATAATGGAATATTACATATATAATGGGATAATATATATAATGGAATATTATTCAGCCATAAAAAAGAAAAATCTTGCTATTTGCAGCAACATGGATAGAGCTAGAGAGTAAAAGGTAAGTGAAATATGCTAACTAGAGAAAGACAAACACATTTCACTCATACATGGAATTAAGTAATAAAACAAGCAAAGGAAAAGAAAGAGAGAAATCAAGAAATGAACTCTTAATTATTGAGAACAAACAGATGGTTACCAGAGGTGAGATGTGTGGGGGGTTGGGTGAAATAGATGAAGGGGATTAAGAGTATACCTATCATCATGAGCACTGGGTGATATACAGAATTGTTGAATCACCATATTGTACACCTGAAACTAATAAAACACTGCAAGTTGTCTACACTGGAATTAAAAGAAAATAAGAAGTGGTACCTTAAGTGAAACTGATAAGAGTTTCTATAAGAACTAGACAAATCAACAATTATTAATAATCATAAATTTCAACACACACACCTCTAAATTATTTTTGGAGCAACTAGATAGAAAATTAGTAAGGATACAGATGACTTGACCAATGTTACCAATCAACTTGATCTAACTGACATTCACAGAACACTTTCCTCAACACTTGCAGAATCCACATTCTTTTAAAAAGCACACAGAATATTTACCACAGTAAGCCATATACTGGACCATAAAACAAGTCTCAACAAACTTCAAAGAACTGAAATAAAAAGCATGTTCATCGATCATAACAATTATAGCAATTAACATATTAACAAATAACAACACTGAATTCAAAATCTCTGACAAAAAAAATGTGGAAAATGCCTAAATATTTGGAATCTAAATAACACACTTTTAAAGAACACAATTCACAAGTGAAATTAGAAAGTATTTTGTATTTATCAAATATCAAAAGACAATATAGGACTAAACTTTTTTTAAATATTTTCACATTTGTTTTTATTAGTGTTTTAAAGCTGGATTTTACATTTCAATATAACTGTATGCAAAAGCAAAAGAAAAAACAATACAATAAAAATCTTGCAAACAGAAAAATGGACATTTTTGCTATCACTTTTAAAAAATATTATATGACAAATGCTGTACTGTACATCAATAATTATTTTCCTGATCACATATAAGCTTAAGATGAGTGATAATCAGACCTAAAACATCTACTAAAACTTTATAAATGTTAACAGAAATAGCTTGAAATTTTTAGAGCACTAAATGCCCATATTGAAAACAAAATATGGTCTCAAGTCAATAATTTCAACTTACATCATAAGAACTAGGGAAAAAAAAGAGAAAATTAAACTCAGTGTAAACAGAAAAAAGGAAAGAAAGGCAAGAAATGAATAAATCAGGGGCTTCTGGCAGCTTAGTCAGTAGAACATGCAACTCTTGATCTCAGAGTTGTGAGCTCATACCCGACATTGGTTATGGAGTCTACTTAGTAAAAGAATAATTTTTTTAAAAAGAAATGAGTAAATAAAATAAAACAGAGGAAGCAACAGAGAAAAATCAATGAAATGCAAACCTGATTCTTTGAAAAGAGGTATCCAGAACAAAGGATAAAAAGCAGAGATACAAATTAACAATATCAGGTATCAGAGATGAAAACACTACAGTCTAAAATTAAAAATATAAACTTTATGGAAACAATTATGACAACTTGAAAGAAATGTACAAATTACTTTAAGAACACTATCAAAGCTCACTAAGAAAGAAATCATCTGAATAGTCCTATATCTATAAAAAGAAACTGAATTTTTAGTTAAAAACCTTCCCACCAAAAACACTGCATACCAATATGGCTTCATTGATGAATTCTTCCAAATATTTAAGGGATAAATTATATAAAATCTACATGAAAATGGATTACCTAACAAATTCTATCAGTAAATGTTACCCTAATACCAAACCTAGAAAAATATTTCTGGGAAAAATAAAACATACCAACATCCCTGAGGAATATACATACAAACCTTCTTATGAATGTTTAGCACATCAAATACAATGGTAGATAAAAAATATATTAAACAATGACCAAGTGGGGAATGCAAGGTTGGCTTAGAACAATAATTAATGGAATTCACCATTTTAACTAAAACAAACAAACCAAAAAAAAAAAAAAAAAAAAAAGAAAAAAAAAAAAAAAAAAAAAATAAAGTACTACCAAAATATATAAAGAAAAAAAAAAAAAAAAACATTTGCCCTAAGCCAACATCTGTTCCTGATAAAAACTGCCAGTAAACTAGGAACAGAAAAAAAATGTGCAGTTTCTGATAATCCAAACCCAGGAAAAGATCTAATGCATAATGCCTCAAATTCTATATAGATTCAGATATATTCAATCCTAGAAACTACAATGATACACTGTATCTTATATTGTAAAAACTCCATAGGAATTAATGAAGGTAGGAAAAGTTCTATGTATTCTCCTCAATTTGGAGAATGAGAGAATCAGACAGTTAAAGTTCTCACCTTTATCCAGAAAAATTCATTAGATTACAACGAAACCAAACTAAGAACTATACACACACCCTTCCCAATTGTAAATCTGTGTAGAGGCTTCTACATATAAATGGACAGTGAGCAGGATCAAAGGCATACTACAAATGATGCTTCTTGATTAGGTTTGGATAAATATCACTTTGTACCAAATAAAATAAAACTGTTAACTTATAAAAGAAAGTGGCAAAAACAAAAACAAAAACAAAGGAAAAGAGAACATCATCTGGAAAACTCATTGAAAGATTATAACTCTGAAATTTAATAAGCATGCAGAAAAATTTAGAAAATGTTTGGCACAATCAATACACAGTAAGAAGACATGGTGGAGAAGAGATATCTAGCTGCCCATCAAAATTTCATGTTTCCCTTCCATAGCATAGAATTGTTGCTGCTCTGCTAGGGCTGCATTTCCCAGTACCTTTTGCAAAGTGTTGCTGTGCAACTAGTTCCTGCCAACTTGAAATGTAAGTAGATATGATGTGTGTTACTCCTAGGTTAGAACTTTTCAAAAGTGGGTCCAATTTATCCACTTTATATTTCCCATCCACTACTTAAATGCAGAGGGTGTTGAGACCCTCTACAATATTGAAAGCACCTGGGTCCCTAGATCAACATATGAAGAATACCCACCCGGCAACCAGGAATCTGCTTTGGATTATTACATGAGTAAGAAACAGAACTCTATTGTGTTTAGTCTATGAAATTACAAGTGGGCTTGTAATAGTAGTTACTGGTACCTCAATTAATACATGTTAATACATGGGGCCTCTATAAAACAGGAGCAAAAGCCACCAAGATAGAATAACCTGGTAAGAAATGTTAAGAGAATGAAATACAATAGTATAAATGAAAAAATAAAAAAGAATTTGATGCCAAAAAGAATATAAGAAAACAAAAAGCATAAGTAATGTTATTGAATTATTCATTAGGAATAGTAAAAAGAAAAAAAGAGTAAAAGGTAATATTCCTTAAATATAACCAATCAATTGGAGATGACCTACAGGGAATTAGGCTAAGTGAAGTAAGTCAGACAGATAAAGACAAACACCACATGATTTCAGTTACATGTGGAATCTAAAACAAAACAAATTAACAACAACAAAAGAGTTAGTCAGAGTTAGTTAAGTTACAATGTTATATTAGTTTCAGGTGTACAATACAGTGTTACCTAATAGAATTTATTGAATACAGTGAAGCAAGACTCAAACTTAAAGGTGAAATTCGAATTGTCCAATTTTTTTTTTTCCAGTTCCACCATAGGATCTAGAGACAGACATCACTGGGCTTAAAGTCCAATTCTACAACTTTTATAATGCTAGGCAAGTTATTTCACCTCTTGAGCCTCAGTTCCTTCATCTATTATATAGAAATAATATTACTTCACTCCATGTTTGTGAAAATTTACATTATCTAAAGGCATCTATAAGGAATCTATAATGTACATAGTAAGCACTTAATAAATATACAGATATTATTTTAATTAATAATATAAGAATTGCAATTGCAAAGATTCTCCTTTCTGCATCTTTCTTAGAAAAGACGAAGGAAACCTATGTTTCCATATAAAAATATCTCAATTTATCTACCAAATACATAAATTTCAATTGCATCTCTCAGTTTTGATAACAGATTTCTACAAGGTACACTCTCCATAAATGTACAATTCTTTAAGTAAAATAATTTTAACAATGACAATAAAAACCCAAGGTCAATTTAAAAGCAAATTAAATCAATGTACCCGTTAAGTAGACCCTTTTAAAGCCAGATGTCACGGAAGTCAACAAAATCCTGTCATAATTTTTTTTCTTAAAAAGAATTAACTCCTTAAGAACAGGAATTCTATTGTGTATACCCCTGTATACTCATGCCTAGATAATACCCAGCACACAGAGGCATTTAATAGATGTTTATTGAATTAATAAACTGAAAGTTTGCTTTAAACAACTTGTAAAGATAGTCTATATAATTACATGACTATAACAACACTAAACTATTGTACCAAAAATGGTAACAGCTAACATTTATTGAACGCTTTCTATGTATTTGTCACTATTTCACTCATTTCACATATATTATTACCTAATCTAATACTCACAAAAACTCTATGAAATAGATAATATTAATAGCTTCATTTTATTGATACGGAATTGGAGTTACCAAGAGATATAGCAGTTAATTGTCCTAGTTATTAGATCAATTATTTACTGGTCCAAGAGCAAACAAATGAGTCAAAATTTGAACTCAAGAGCCTGTAAGAGTACCCACTAATATGAATTCTGAACTTAGGGAAGATCCTCTAAGCTGCAGTTGCCTCATTTGTAAGATGAAAATAAAGACACTTATTTCAGAACTACTAGAACAAGAACACAGTTGAAAAATAAGTAATATGCTGCATATGGATGTACTTTACAAATGTATAATCAAGTATGGCTAAGGAAGCATTCTTTTCTCCTTAGAATATGCAGATTTATCCCTAAAAATTATGAAAATACAGGGAGAAAAAAGATAAGCACAATTACAAGAAAATAACAATAGAGAATATATTTTTGTAGGCCTGGTAGCAAAAAAAATTTCCATTCAGGAACAGTTAAATAACAAACTTTTAAATCCGCACAACCCTTCAAAAAGTTTTATAGCATTTTCCAACATTAATAGAAACATACTCTATTCCAATTTTAGTGATACCAAATCTAACTACAAAGTCACAAGACCTTAAGTCGCGATGCCTTAAGTTTGTATGCATAAGAGGTCTTTGAAATCCAATACTTTGTTACTGTAACTCTTCAAGATCAAAAATATCTGTGAGATTTGGGGCACCTAGCTGACTCAATCAGTTGTGCATCACACTCATGGTTTCGCCTTAGGTCATGATTTCAGAGTTAGGAGATCCAGCCCTGCCTCAAGCTTTGCACTCAACAGAGAGTCTGCTTGAGTATCTCTCCCTCGTCCCACCCCCATTCACTCTTTCTCTCATTCTTTCTCTTCTCTCTCTAAAATAAATAAATAAACCTTAATAAAAAAAAGAATGTATCTGTGACATTTGACGAAAGGAATAAAGAAAAAAAGAACAAAGTTGTAGAAGATGAAGACATGGGTTTTTGTCCTGCTCTGTCCTTAAACTATGTAGCCTTGAGCAAGTTACTTAACCATTCTAAACATGAGTTTCCTTATCTGTTAAACGGGAGTAATATTAGTAATTACTGCAGATGTAATGACATAAATTTTATTGGGCACATTATAGATCAAAGCCCATTTTAGGGTTCATTATTCAATAAATGGTAGGGGTTCTCATCCTCATGACTTTATACCACTAAGTAAATTGAAATCCCAAGTAGTTGAAACTTGTTCAAGGTCACACAATTATGTACAAAAGAAATACAACTAGACTTGATATCCTTAAACTCTTACACCAATATTATTTTGTCAAAAATCATATAGCTTTAGGGGCACCTAGGTGGCTCAGTCAGTTAAACATCTGCTTTCGACTCAGGTCATGAGCCCAGGGTCCTGTGATCAAGTCCTATGTTGGGATCCCAACTCAGGATCCCTCCTAGTTAGTTGGCTCATGCTCTCTCTCTCTCAAATAAATAAAATATTTTTTTAAAAAATTATGTAACTTTGTATCTTTCTTTACCAGAGAGAACTATAAAATACTCATCCCAGAAAAAAAAGTTTAATTTTATTTCTATGAGAAAATTTTAATTCATACAAGCTGTTATTTAATAAAAGATGTCCAAAAAAGTTCATTTTATACTGGAATGTGCATGTCAGAAAACAAGCAATACTAGAAATAATTGTCCAGTCAATCTCTGGTTTGCTTGTTATGGCAGAAATAAATTGAACTCTTCTCTAGCTTTTTTTTTTTTTTAAGATTTTATCTATCTAACAGAGAGAGACATAGCAAAAGAGCGAACACAAGCAGGAGAGTGGGAGAGGGAGAAGCAGGTTTCCAGCCAAGCAGGGAGCCTGACACAGGTCTTGATCCCAGGACCCTGGGATGATGACCTGAGTTGAAGGCAAATGCTTAACAACTGAGCCACCCGGGTGCCTCAATCTGGTCTAGCTTTTTGACACACAATTCTGATACTGATAGGTTCACAACATTTCTCTCTCCTTTACCTGCTAACAGGCATTTTGTAGTGGTGTGTCTATTAGTAACTACTTATGTGTCCCTTATATTTAAGGGTGGTGCAAAAACAATGAATACTGTTATGCTGTAAATAAATAAATAAATAAATAAATAAATAGGAAAGGAGAAAGGCAGAGTTTATTTTGTTAGTCATATCTGGGTGTTTTAGAGTTTCTTGCATTTCAGGTTAAGGAAAAATGGGTTTGGGCTTAAGAAAAAAAAAATTTTACAGGGGGATTAGGGACAGAGGAAGAGGGAAAGAATCTTAAGTAGGCTACACATGTGGAGCCCAATACAGGGCTCAGTCTCAAACCCTGAGTTCAGGATCTAAACCACCCAGGAACCCCTAGGCTTTTTGAATTTTTAATTGTATTACGATTTTATCAAATGTCAGGGCTATGTTGGGATGGTTGGTGCAATTATGTCACCCAATGTCTTTTTTTTTTTTTTGTATTTATTTATTTTTTGTTTGTTTTTTCAGCATAACAGTATTCATTGTTTTTGCACCACACCCAGTGCTCCATGCAATCCGTGCCCTCTCCAATACCCACCACCTGGTTCCCCCAACCTCCCACCCCCCCCACTTCAAACCCCTCAGATTGTTTTTCAGAGTCCATAGTCTCTCATGGTTCACCTCCCCTTCCAATTTCCCCCAACTCCCTTCTCCTTTCTAACTCCCCTTGTCCTCCATGTTATTTGTTATGCTCCACAAATAAGTGAAACCATATGATAATTGACTCTCTCTGCTTGACTTATTTCACTCAGCATAATCTCTTCCAGTCCCGTCCATGTTGCTACAAAAGTTGGGTATTCATCCTTTCTGATGGAGGCATAATACTCCATAGTGTATATGGACCACATCTGCCTTATCCTTTCGTCCGTTGAAGGGCATCTTGGTTCTTTCCGCAGTTTGGCGACCGTGGCCATTGCTGCTATAAACATTGGGGTACAGATGGCCCTTCTTTTCACTACATCTGTATCTTTGGGGTAAATACCCAGTAGTGCAATGGCAGGGTCATAGGGAAGCTCTATTTTTAATTTCTTGAGGTATCTCCACAGTGTTCTCCAAAGTGGCTGCACCAACTTGCATTCCCACCAACAGTGGAAGAGGGTTCCCCTTTCTCCACATCCCCTCCAACACACGTTGTTTCCTGTCTTGCTAATTTTGGCCATTCTAACTGGTGTAAGGTGATATATCAATGTGGTTTTAACCAGAGTGGTGGTAGGTTAAGTTTCCTCATTTGCATTGGAAAATTATGATCAAGGCAATGGAGATACAAATATTAAATAAAATACTGTCTCTGCTCTAGAGTATCTCTAAACCTACTGGGAAAGACAGATTTACAATAATCTTTACAACATAGTGTGCTGAGGTAATGGGCACCTAACTGGACAATGAATACAAAATGATCAATAAATGAGATAGAGTCCTTGAATACATACAGAGGGAGCTATATGAGCAAAAACAATGAAAGATGAAATACCAGGCATAGAGAAATAAAGGTCTTACAAGATGGCTAAAACCTACTGGGAGGAGGGAAAACTAAGGGTATAAAGGTACAGAGAGGCCAACTCATGAAGAAACCTGCATATTATTTTGAGGAGCTTCAACTTTATCCTGAGACCTGATTTGAAGCTGGTTAAGTGGCATGATTGCATGTGTGTTAAAAGACATTTTCACCTCTTATGGTGAAAAGAAGTTCAAATGCCAGAATCTGGGCTAATCCACATGACCATTGGTTCACAACCCCAAAATGTAGAAGATAGTATTGTATTTCTATATTAACATCATTGGAAAGAAATCAGCTTTTTTGATCATTTAACTGTTCTTAATAACATTGTTCTCTGAACCAAAAATGGCCTCTTGCTGAAGCCATGTGCTTTAAGAAATGCAACATCAGACAAAGGGAGGAGAGAGTAGAAAAAACAGTCATTGACTGGTTATCTACCACATGTGAGACACTGTATTAACTACTCTGAATATATTTTCATTTCATCTTCTCCATGACTTAAGTCTTATTACATCCACTTTACAGATTTGTAAAATTAGACTCAAGAGAAATTAAATGGCCCATACACAATTATTGTTAAGATCTATCCCAAGGCTGTCAAACTCCAAGGCTTTTTCTCTTTTTAATATACCACTCTACCTCCCTGGAAAAAAGGGAGAAGGAAGAGTGCAAGTTAAGGAAGGAGCTAGAGAGCACCATACAATATAGGAATATATAGGTACCAGGGCTGCTTTTATCTATTGCAACTATTTGCATTTAAATGGTATAGAAAAGATTTCTGGATATGGCACTGTGATGCGGTAAATTAATCATCTCTTAAAAAAAAAAAGTATAAAACTAAACAAAGATGTCCAAAATAATATCAGGTCTCTGGAAGTTTAGCAAAGGCAGCCAACAAAATGAGAAGGACTTATGCAAGAAAAACTTTTAAAGCTTTGGGTAAGAATAACAACTTAGCAGCTCTCTTGCTTGGAAATGCTATTCCACTTCCCAGGCCCACAGATGAAACTACAATTGTGTTACAAATGTGGTGATGAAAGCAGAAACCAGGACACAGTGGCAAAAGGCTACAGCTTTGTCAGATTAATGTGGTGAACTTGTTAGAAAACTAAAGGGAAAAAACCCTAGCTGATCTGAGGTTGCAGTTCCAACTGTGGCTATCATGGAAAAGTTATAAATTTAAGGAGATTCTAGAAATGAAAAAGCCATTGGAAGACTGAAATAAACTTGCTACATGTCCTTCTATGGCTTTCTTGGAAACTATGAGCATGGATTGGGAGACCTGAGAGAGTCAAGCAAGAAGTGAAAGCCACGGGGTGCCAACCATCTGCCCTTGGCTCAAAGCCCTGATTCAGGCTGCCTGCTCAGTGGGAAGCCTGCTTCTCCTTCTCCCACTTCCCATGCTTATATTCCCTCTTGCTGTCTCTCTCTCTGTCAAATAAATAAATAAAATCTTAAAAAAAAATGTGAAACATAAGACAGACTTGAGAACTACCTATAGTTCCCTAGCCCTAACACTAATCCATTGGCAAAATGGTGGAAGACTTAAGGGCTTGGAGATATTTGAGAACAATTAATGCCCAACTCATTGGCTGACAGCTAATCAATGAAAACACAGAGGTGACTTATAGGAAGCTAGGCTAAATAATAAAAATATATCATGCAGCTAAAGCAGTCCTTAAAGTGAAATTTATATCTTAAAATGCTACATTAACTTAATTCAATGGGAGGAAGTCTTTCACAATATATGTACATCAAATCACTCTGTTGTACACATTAAATGTCTTATAACTTTGTCAACTATACCACAACAAAATTGTAAAAAATATTTATTACAAAAGAAGAAATCTAAAATCAATAATCTAATCTACTTCAAGAAGCTAGCGAAAAATAGTAAATCAAAAACAAAGCAGGAGATAAAAAATAAAAAAGATCACACTGGAAATCAATAAATGAAGAAAACTAAAAAACTATAGAATTGATGAAACCAAACAATGACTGTTTGATAAGATCAAGAAAGTTGGTAGATCTTCAGCTATAAGCTAACCAAGAAGGAAAAATAAAGATATACATTTCTAAAATAAGTATGAAAGCTGAAACATTGCTACTGACTTTACAAAAGATGAAAAGTTCACCATCTACCCCAGTTCATGCAGTTAATTTCATCACTCATTTCTGTAGAATTTGATAGTCTATGATTTAGGCTCTAGGTTCTGAAGTATCATTTTCCATAATATAGCTCCAACAACTTCTAATAAGTCATGCCTTAAATATTACCCTAACTGTAATAGTTCTATCTCCCTATCAAATTTAAAGGAATTAAAAAAAATTTAAAGGAATTTCTTTTCAGAAGTCAATATACTTCAACAAATACTCAGTGAATATTTACAGAACACCTAGTTTACCCAGGTATTCTGCTGACTGTTGCTGACACTATAATAAATAAAATAGCTTCTATCTGTAAAACAGAACCCATGGTGCAGTGAGAAATATAGGTATAACAAATAATCATGACCCATTGTGTAAAGACCTTGTACAATGCTATAGAAGAGAAGAAATGCCTAATTCTTCCTGAACAGAGGCCAAAAGATGGTATCTTGAGCTGGAACTTGAATGAAGACTAATTAATGATCACTGGAATGAATACCTGATGAGAAGGAACAGAAAATAATTTCAGGAAGAGGGACAATCCTTTGTAGCAGAAATATAACTGTTTGTGGTCTAAGACTGTTTCCATTACTGCTCATAAAGCTTTCACAGGTGGAATATGAAGCAAGCCCATTAGTGATTTATAAGGATTCATAAAATGGGAGGAACTTTTCCATTTAGAAATTTTCCATTTCCATTTCTATTTAGAAGAAAGCAAGCAAGCAAGCAAGCAAGCAAGCAAGCAAGCTCTATTTAGAATCTTCAGGGGTTAAAAAGAGAGAGCCAAACCAAGAAACATACTCTTAATACAGAGAGCAAACTGATGGCTACAGAGGGAAGGTTGGTGGGATGTGTTAAATAGGTGAGAGGGTATTGAGGAGTTCACTTGTTGTGATGAGCACTGGGTGTGTTACATAAGTGCTGAATCACTGAATTGTACCCCTGAAATTAAGTATTACAAGTGGACACTAATTAACTGGAATTTAAATAAATGAAAACAAAAACAAAAAAATCTTAGAATAACATCAGCCTTAGAAGCTATTAAGACATTATATCTCAGCTAACTCTTTTACTCTTGGGTGGGAAAACTGACAATAAACAAGTATCTACATTTGTTGAAAATCTAGTATTAAAAACCTCTGTTTTAAAAGGCCCAGCATGCAGCCTACTTGCTCTAAATCCTATGCATTAGCACTCTGGCTATAGTGCCCTTCTCAGTCTTCTCAGTCTCCATTACTCCCAGTGCAGTGAGGGCCACCCCCCACCCCGAAGATCAACACAGCCACCTGACACAGCATGTCCATAAATTTTGGAATTTTAAAAGTCAGCGGACTTGGCTGGTCTAGACCCCAAAGTGCACCTCGCTGCTTTGGCAGACAAATAACCTCAGACGGACACCATGAAAGTGGGAGATGTGAAAAATCCCTAGGAAACACTGCGATAGATTATTCACTCTTCTAGAAGTGTTTTCCTGAGAGCAACAAGCATGGTGACCCCTCTCCAGGGGCAAAGGAGCTGGATGGTGAGATTTCCTTCCTACCCCAACGCCCCTCACCACTACTCAGCATCAACCTGTGTCAATAAATAGCACACTTCAAACACTGACTGCTCAACTACATATACCAAGCCCTGTCAGTGTGTGCTCTGCTGGTACTGCTTTTCTTGGGCAAGTGTGCTTAATGACCAGCACAGTAGGTCCCTTCCCCGAGAAAACCAACAAGCCTCCCCCCCCCAAATCATATCTACTAATCATAGAATTCTGTAAAGCTTCAGGACTAGTGGAAATAACATCAGGTCTCATGTAACAGGCAGACAAGAGCACACCTAGTTAAAACCACACTCTGGCAAAGGTCCAAACACTACCCACTGCAGCCAAGGAGAATCTCTGCAGATGACTGTCTTGGGGATACAGCAGCCAAAACACAGCAGCAGAGTGCATGAAGCATACACCAAAGACACTTCCTGAACTGCCAGGCGCTGGACATTATATGAACTGCTCATCAAACAATTACTCTCAAGAGCAGGAAACATAACAGGATTGTCTAACACAGAGAAGAAGATAGAAACCTAGACAACATGCCAAGGAATTTAGCCCAAAAGAAAGGACAAGAAAAGGTCACGGCCAGAGATCTAATTGAAACAGATATAAGTAATATGCCTAATGTAAAATTTAAAGCAATAATCATAAGGATACTCGCTGGGCTTGAGAAAAGCATGGAAGACTTCAAGGAGACCACTACTGCAGAAATAAAACAGATAAAAAACAATCAGGAGAAATGAAAAATGCAGTAACTGAGATTTGAAATGGCTGGATGAATTGACCACAAGGATGGAAGAACAGAGGAACCAGTAAATGATAGAAGATAGATTTGTGGAAAATAATGAAGCTGAACAAAGGGGAGAAGGAAGAATGATGGATCATGAGAGTACACTCAGGGAACTCAGTAATTCCATCAAACACGATAATACTCCTATCATAGGAGACTCAGTAGTGGAAAGTGGGGAGAAGGGGTTGTTTGAGGAAATAATAGTTGAAACTTCCCTAATCTGGGAAAGAAAATAGACATCCAAACCCAGGAGGCACAGAGAATTCTCATCAAAATCAACAAAAACAGGCCAACACCAAGACATACTGTAGTTATTTTGCAAAATACAGTTCTAAAGAGAAAAAAAAAAAAAACCCTAAAAGCAGTAAGACAAAAGAAGTCCCTAACTTACAAGGGAAGACAGATGAGGTTAGCTGTAGATTTCTCCACAGAAACTTGGCAAGCCAGAAGAGAGTGGCATGATATATTCAATGTGCTGAATGAGAAAAATCTGCAGTCGGGGGGAGGAGTCAAGATGGCGGAGAAGTAGCAGGCTGAGACTACTTCAGGTAGCGGGAGATCAGCTAGATAGCTTATCTAAAGATTGCAAACACCTACAAATCCAACGGGAGATCGAAGAGAAAAAGAACAGCAACTCTAGAAACAGAAAATCAACCACTTTCGGAAAGCATATTTTCCTGGGGTTGTTGCCACCCTTTTAGTAGTTCACTTGCTCCTTCATATGCTCTTATCTGGACAAAATGACAAGGCGGAAAAATTCACCACAAAAAAAAGAACAAGAGGCAGTACCAAAGGCTAGGGACCTAATCAATACAGACATTGGTAATATGTCAGGTCCAGAGTTCAGAATGACAATTCTCAAAGTTCTAGCCAGGCTCAAAAAAGGCATGGAAGATATTAGAGAAACCCTCTCGGGAGATATAAAAGCCCTTTCTGGAGAAATAAAAGAACTAAAATCTAACCAAGTTGAAATCAAAAAAGCTATTAATGACGTGCAATAAAAAATGGAGGCTCTCACTGCTAGGATAAATGAGGCAGAAGAAAGAATTAGTGATATAGAAGACCAAATGACAGAGAATAAAGAAGCTGAGCAAAAGAGGGACAAACAGCTACTGGACCACGAGGGGAGAATTCGAGAGATAAGTGACACCATAAGACGAAACAACATTAGAATAATTGGGATTCCAGAAGAAGAGGAAACAGAGAGGGGAGCAGAAGGTATATTGGAGAGAATTATTGGAGAGAATTTCCCCCATATGGCAAAGGGAACAAGCATCAAAATCCAGGAGATTCAGAGAACCCCCCTCAAAATCAATAAGAATAGGTCCACAACCCGTCGCCTAATAGTAAAATTTACAAGTCTTAGTGACAAAGAGAAAATCCTGAAAGCAGCCCAGGAAAAGAAGTCTGTAACATACAATGGTAAAAATATTAGATTGGCAGCAGACTTATCCACAGAGACCTGGGAGTCCAGAAAGAGCTGGCATGATATATTCGGAGCAATAAACGAGAAAAACATGCAGCCAAGAATACTATATCCAGCT
>NW_019154093.1:19267768-19268453 GCF_002288905.1 Enhydra lutris kenyoni
CCCAGGACAAACAAAAACTGAAAGAATTTGCAAATACCAAACCAGCTCTACAGGAAATATTGAAAGGGGTCCTCTAAGCAAAGAGAGACCCTAAAAGTAGTAGATCAGAAAGGAACAGAGACAATATACAATAACAGTCACCTTACAGGCAATACAATGGCACTAAATTCATATCTCTCAATAGTTACCCTGATGTTACTGGGCTAAATGCCCCAATCAAAAGACACAGGGTATCAGAATGGATAAAAAAACAAAACCCATCTATATGTTGCCTACAAGAAACTCATTTTAAACCTGAAGACACCTCCAGATTTAAAGTGAGGGGGTGGAAAAGAATTTACCATGCTAATGGACATCAGAAGAAAGCAGGAGTGGCAATCATTATATCAGACCAATTAGATTTTAAGCCAAAGACTATATTAAGAAATGAGGAAGGACACTATATCATACTCAAAGGATCTGTCCAACAAGAAGATCTAACAATTTTAAATATCTATGCCCCTAATATGGGAGGAGCCAGCTATATAAACCAATTAATAACAAAATCAAAGAAACACATCAACAATAATACAATAATCCTAGGGGACCTTAACACTCCCCTCACTGAAATGGACAGATCATCCAAGCAAAAGATCAAAAAGGAAATCAAGGCCTTAAATGACACACTGGACCAGATGGACATCAC
>NW_019154093.1:19273453-19281501 GCF_002288905.1 Enhydra lutris kenyoni
GTGGTAGGAGAAGAGTAAATGAAACAAGATGGGATTGGGAGGGAGACAAACCATAAGTGACTCTTAATCTCACAAAACAATCTGAGGGTTAATGGGGGGAGGGGGGTTGGGGGGGTGGGATTATGGACATTGGGGAAGGTATGTGCTATGATGAGTGCTGTGAAGTGTGTAAACCTGGCGATTCACAGACCTGTACCCCTGGGGATAAAAATATATGTTTATAAAAAATAAAATTAAAAAAAAAAAAAAAACATGGATCACTTTAAAAAAAAAAAAAAAAAGAAAAGAAAAATCTGCAGCCAAGAGTACTCTATCCAGCAAGGCTATCATTCAGAATAGAGGAGAGATAAAGGGTGCCTGGGTGGCTCAGTCAGTTATGTGTTTGCTCAGGTCATGATCCTGGGGTCCTGGGATCAAGTACCACACCAGGCTCCCTGTTCATGATCACTACGCCAATGCTGCAATAGGTATTACAGGTCATGATCACTATACAAATGCTGCAGTAAGTATCAAAAGGGGATTTTTGAAGGGGAGAGAAAGACCAAAAGTGACAAAGAATAGAAAGAACAGAGAATATCTCCAGAAACAATGACAAAAAGGTAATAAAATGGCACTAAATACATATCTGTCAATAATTACTCTGAATGTAAATGGAATAAATGCTCCAATCAAAAGACATAGAGTGTCAGAATGGATAAAAATTAAAAAAAAAAAAAAAAGATTCATCTATATGCGGCCAAAAGGAGACTTACGTTAGAACTAAAGACACCTTTATGATTCTTTCAGATTCAAACTGAATGGAGAAACATCTATCATACAAATAAACATCAAAAGAAAGCTAGAATAGCAATGCTTATTTCAGACCAAACTAGATTTTATTTATTTATTTATTTGTTTGTTCGTTTTAAAGTGTTTGTCTCTTCCATAGAGAGAGCAGAAACACGTGTGAGTGGGGGGAGGAGAGGGAGAACAACAAGCATACCCCACACTGAGTGCAGAATCCAAGATGGGGCTCAATCCCACAACCCTGAGATCATGACCTGAGTCGAAATCAAGTCAGATGCTTAACTGAATGAGGCACCAATAAACTAGACTTTATACCAAAGACTGTAACAAGAGATGAAGAAGGGCACTATGTCATAATAAAGAGGATTATCCAACAGGAAGATATCACAATTATAAGTATTTATGTCCCCAACATGGGAGCACACAAATATATAAAACAATAACAAACATAAAGGAACTCATTGGTAATAATATAATAATAAAAGGGTCTTTAACCCCACTTAAATCAATGGACAGATCATCTAAGCAGAAAATCAACAAGGAAACTGGCTTTGACTGACACACTGGACCAGATGGACTTCTATATTCAGAACATTTCATCTAAAGCAGCAAAATATATATTCTTTACAAATGCACATGGGTCATTCTCCAGAACAGATTATATACTCGATCAGAAATCAGACCTCAACAAGGACAAAAATATCGAAATCACACCATACCTATTTTCTGACCACAACGCTACAAAACGTGACATCAATCATAAGAAAAAATTTGGAAAGACCACAAATATATACAGGTTAAATAACATGGTACTAAAGAATGAATGGGTCCATCAGCAAATTAAAGAAAAAATAAAAAAAGTATGTGGAAACAAATAAAAATGAGAATAGGATTATTCAAAACCTTTGGGATGCAGAAAAAGTAGTCTTAAGAGGGAAGTATATAGCAATACAGGCAGAACACAAGAAGGAAGAAATATCTTTAAAAAAACACCCTAACCTTACTTCTAAAGGAGCTAAGAAAAGAACAACAAATGAAGCCTAAAACCAGAAGAAGAAGGGAAATAATAAATATTCGAGCAGATATAAATGGTATTGAAATTAAAAAACAGGAGAATGGATCAGTGAAACCAGGAGCTACTTCTTTGAAAAAAATAGTAAAATTGATAAACCCCCAGTCAGACTTATCTAAAATGAAAGAGAAAGGAAATAAATACATAAAATGACAAATGAGAATAAAGAGATCACAAGCAACATAACAGAAATACAATCATAAGACAACATGTTAAAAAATTTATGTCATCAAATCAATCTTAAAGAAATGTTTAAATTCCTAGAAAAATATAAACCCCAAAAATTGAAAACAGAAAACTTGAACAGACCCACAAACAGCAAAAACATTGAATCAGTAATCAAAAATCTCTTGACAAAAGTCCAGGAGAATTCTTCCCAGGGGAATTCTACCAGATATTTAAAGAAGAGTTAATACCTGTTGTTCTCAAACAATCGAAAATATAGAAATGGAAGGGAAACCTTCAAACTCATTCTATGAGACAAGCACTAACCTGATTCCAAAATAAGAAAAAGGCTCTGCTAAAAAATAAAGAGAGAGAGAGAGAGAGAGAGAACTACAGGCCAATATACCTGTTGAACACAGAAGCAAAAATTCTCAACAAAATACTAGCAAATTGAATCTAACAGTACATTATAAGAATCATTCATCACAATCAAGTGAGATTTATTCGTCGGTTGCAGGGATGATTCAATATTCACAAATCAATTAATGTGATATACCATATTAATAAAAGAAAGGATAAGAACCATGTGATCGGGGAAGCAAAACAATGGTGGAGGAGTGGGGGACACCTTTTCAACTGGTCCCCTGAATTTAGCTAGAAATCTACCAAGCCACTATGAACACCCATGAAACCAGCATGAGATGTAAGATTAGTGAAATAAGTCAAAAACAGAAAGATAATTATTATATGACCTCTCTGATATGAGGAATTTGAGGGGCAGGCCAGGGAGTCATGGAGGGAAAGGAGGGGAAAATGGAACCGGGTAGGCAGATAAACCATAAGAGACTCTTAATCTCAGGAAACAAACGGAGGGCTGCTGGAGGAGAGGAGGTGGGATAAGGTGGGTGGGTGATGGACAATGGGCAGGGTATGTGCTATGGTGAGTGCTGTGAATTGTGTAAGACTGATGATTCACAGACCTTACCCTTGAAACAAATAATGCATTAGATGTTAAATTTTAAAAAAAGATTATACACATCTGGAACTCTACGGGGTAGAGGATCATCAGTGGAGAAGTACAAAACACGGAGTTGGATTGTGCAAACACATATTGGAGGATAAATGGAAGGGGGAGTCAGCCACCAGAAAGTAGCCACTGGAAAGTAATAACCCAGTGCCATGCACTTGGGGACCAGTGTTAGCATGGGGACCAGTGATAGCTTGGAGACCGGTGGTTGCAAGACAGGAATGGACTGATAACAACACTCAAACACAAACAAAGGGGCTTAAGGAGCAAACATTGGGACCTGGTAAACCACAGGCACAGACCTAAGTCCACAGTCCAGGTATTGGCTGCAGCCATGACCTGCCCACTCCTAAGAGGACCCGGTGTGAACTCAAGTCAGTATTCCCTGGAGCGGTTGGCTAGCGCCGCCATCACCACCACCCACACTGGAAAAGACCCAGTTAAAACTGGAGCCCACGATCCCGGGAACAGCGGCCACCAGGGCCTGGGCTGCACTGGATGGGGATCGCTTACAGTTTGGGTGCAGTTTTGGTACAGAGAGAAGCGGGGGCCTTGGTGGGCCACGAACAGGGTCACTGGGTGCATGCACTGGCTCTGGGAGGATGCGTTTTTCAGCAATGCTTAGAGAGAAGGAGTCTGTGTGTACCAGAGAACACATTCAGGGAGGAGCAGACTGTGGTTTCTCTCTGAGGTTGAGGCTGGGGTGAGACAGTTTACTCTGCTCTGACCCTCTTACCCTCTGAAAAGGTGCAAGAAGCCTCCAGAGAACAAAAGCCTCCAGAAACCAAAAGCCCCCCAAAACGAGTTTCCATGCAGTTAAAGCTCCTTAATAGGGGCAGGATAACTCCATCAATCAGTATAGACGGAAAAAGAATGTGGCAAGCAGCTCCCCCAGAAGACAAGCTGTAAGAACAAGATGAAAACAACCACAGGGTTCCCATAAAACTGTAAAACACCAACACCAGGGGAAAATAGTATATTAAGCTCCTGGTATTACCTCACAGCCTGTATATTTCTTAGATACAACTTTTCCCTTTTATTCTTGATGTATTATTTTTTTAGTTCTTTCTCATTTTTCTTGTTCTCCTTACGTAATTACAAATTCAACTAGATTTTTTAATACAACAAATTTCACAGTGACTTCTTAACTTGAATTTTTCATAAGCTTTTTCATTTTTTTTTATATATAGAGCTATAGCCTTCAATGTAGTCCTTTTTCCCAATTCAGTACAACTTTTATATATATACCAGTTTTAATTTCCTTGTATCTCTGGGAAGTAGAGTTCTCTAATAAAGAGAACAAAATAAACCAAAAAAGAACTAAAATTTCCTTACTTGTCCACATTGAAGGATTATAGCAACATTCCCATAACCCCCAACGTTTGATTTTGGATTCCTTTTTTGTTGTTGTTGTTGTTGTTGGTCTTATTGTTTTTGTTTTTACACTTTATAAATCTTATTCTTGGGTCTCATTTTGGATTCTTTTTTTTTTTTCCCTTTTTGGTGATGACTTCCAATTGCTCCAAACCTTCCCACAGTGCACCTTGCCTGGACTGTGGTTAATATTTTTGACTGTACATGTCCTCAAGCACACCTCAAAAGAATAGTTAGGAAAAGGAACTCCCGAAAACAAACAAATAACCCAGAGACAATAGCCTCCCCAGCAGATCTAATGGATATGCATCCAAACAAGATGCCAGAAATAAACTTCAGCATAGCAGTGCTGAAGACAATGGTTTAAGCTAGAGAACACTATTAATGGCAACAAAGATACATGAAGGGCAGAAATGAGAGCAGATATGGCACAACTTAAAAATACTATCAATGAGATAAAATCTAATCTAGATACCCTAACAGCTAGGGTAAATGAGGTAGAAGAAAAAATTAGTGATCTTGACCACAGAATGATAGAAAAGAAGGAGGAGGAAGCCTGAAACAAATAGCTTAAAAACAGAATTAGAGGGAAAAAATTAAGCATTGAAATGTTCCCATGTCAGAATTCCTGGGATCCCTGAGGCGGTGGAGAGAGAGAAAGAAAAAGAGAGAGAGAGGACTAGAAAATATATTTGACCAAATCATAGCCGAGAACGAGAACTTCCCTAATCTGGGGAAATAAACAAGTAGTCCTGTCCTAGAGGAAGAGAGGACAACCCCCAAGATCAATGAGGGCAGACCAATGCCCAGGCACACAATAGGAAAACTCGGAAATCTTAGAACCAAGGAAAATATTTTAAGAGAAGGTAAGGGGAAGAGATGCCTTAAGTACAGAGGGAGGAACATCCAAAAAAGGTCAGACCTGTCCACAGAGACCTGGCAAGAGAGAAAGGATTGGTGATATACCCTAACAGTGTATCATGGAACACTACATCAAAACCCAATGATATACTGTATGGTGAATAACATAACGTAATAGAAAGGTATATAGAAGAAAAATTTAAAAAGCCATTCAGTAAGAATGACAAAGAAATAGATGGGAGACACAAATTGTTAATATCAAGAATAAAATACAGGATATCACCAAGACCTTGATGGCACTAAGAAGATGATAGAGCAGTACAGAGAAGACGTCAGCACACATATATTTGAGAAGTTAGATGGAATGGAACAATTCCCTGAAATCTACAAAACTCCATACCTGGTAAACATGAACTTTATAATTTAAATAGTTTTATAACTATTACAACAATTAAACCTTTTTTTCCCATTTTTTTTAATTTTATTTTTTTTAAACATATATTTTTATCCCCAGGGGTACAGGTCTGTGAATCGCCAGGTTTACACATTTCACAGCAGTCACCATAGCACATACCCTCCCCAATGTCCATAACCCCACCCCCGTCACCCAAAACCCCTCTCCCCATCAACCCTCAGTTTGTTTTGTGAGATTAAGAGTCACTTATGGTTTGTCTCCCTCCCAATCCCATCTTGTTTCATTCACTCTTCTCCTACCCCCTTAACCCCCCATGTTGCATCTCCTCTCCCTCATATCAGGGAGATCATATGATAGTTATCTTTCTCCGATTGACTTATTTCGCTAAGCATGATACCCTCTAGTTCCATCCACGTCGTCGCAAATGGCAAGATTTCATTTCTTTTGACGGCTGCATAGTATTCCATTGTGTATATATACCAAGTCTTCTTTATCCATTCGTCTGTTGATGGACATCTAGGTTCTTTCCATAGTTTGGCTATTATAGACATTGCTGCTATAAACATTCGGGTGCACGTGCCCCTTCGGATCACTACGTTTGTATCTTTCGGGTAAATACCCAGTAGTGCAATTGCTGGGTCATAGGGTAGTTCTATTTTCAACATTTTGAGGAACCTCCATGCTGTTTTCCAGAGTGGTTGCACCAGCTTGCATTCCCACCAACAGTGTAGGAGGGTTCCCCTTTCTCCGCATCCTCGCCAGCATCTGTCATTTCCTGACTTGTTAATTTTAGCCATTCTGACTGGTGTGAGGTGATATCTCTTTGTGGTTTTGATTTGTATTTCCCTGATGCCGAGTGATATGGAGCACTTTTTCATGTGTCTGTTGGCCATCTGGATGTCTTCTTTGCAGAAATGTCTGTTCATGTCCTCTGCCCATTTCTTGAATGGATTATTTGTTCTTTGGGTGTTGAGTTTGCTAAGCTCTTTATAGATTTTGGACACTAGGCCTTTATCTGATATGTTGTTTGTAAATATCTTCTCCCATTCTGTCAGTTGTCTTTTGGTTTTGTTAACTGTTTCCTTTGCTGTGCAAAAGCTTTTGATCTTGATGAAATCCCAGTAGTTCATTTTTGCCCTTGCTTCCCTTGCCTTTGGCGATGTTCCTAGGAAGATGTTGCTGCGGCTGAGGTCGAAGAGGTTGCTGCCTGTGTTCTCCTCAAGGATTTTGATGGATTCCATTCTCACATTGAGGTCCTTCATCCATTTTGAGTCTATTTTCGTGTGTGGTGTAAGGAAATGATCCAATTTAATTTTTCTGCATGTGGCTGTCCAATTTTCCCAACACCATTTATTGAAGAGGCTGTCTTTTTTCCATTGGACATTCTTTTCTGCTTTGTCGAAGATTAGTTGACCATAGAGTTGAGGGTCTATTTCTGGGCTCCATATTCTGTTCCATTGATCTATGTGTCTGTTTTTGTGCCAGTACCATGCTGTCTTGAAGATGACAGCTTTGTAATAGAGCTTGAAGTCCGGAATTGTGATGCCACCCACTTTGGCTTTCTTTTTCAATATTCCTTTGGCTATTTGAGGTCTTTTCTGGTTCCATATAAATTTTAGGATTATTTTTTCCATTTCTTTGAAAAACTGGATGGTACTTTGATAGGAATTGCATTAAATGTGTAGATTGCTTTGGGTAGCATAGACATTTTCACAATATTTGATCTTCCAATCCAGGAGCATGGAACATTTTTCCATTTCTTTGTGTCTTCCTCAGTTTCTTTCATGAGTACTTTATAGTTTTCTGGGTATAGATTCTTAGCTTCTTTGGTTAGGTTTATTCCTAGGTATCTTACAGATGTGGGTGCAATTGTGAATGGGATTGACTCCTTAATTTCTCTTTCTTCTGTCTTGTCGTTGGTGTAGAGAAATGCAACTGATTTCTGGGCATTGATTTTATATCCTGACACTTTACTGAATTCCTGTACAAGTTCTAGCAGTTTTGGAGTGGAGTCTTTTGGATTTTCCACATATAGTATCATATCATCTGTGAAGAGTGATAGTTTGACTTCTCCTTTGCCAATTTGGATGCCTTTAATTTCCTTTTTTTGTCTGACTGCTGAGGCTAGGACTTCTAGTACTATGTTGAATAGCAGAGGTGATAATGAACATCCGTGCTGTGTTCCTGACCTTAGTGGAAAAGCTTTCAGTTTTTCTCCATTGAGAATGATATTTGCAGTGGGTTTTTCATAGATGGCTTTAATAATATTGAGGTATGTGCCCTCTATCCCTACACTTTGAAGAGTTTTGATCAGGAACAGATGCTGTACTTTGTCAAGTGCTTTTTCA